>NC_041389.1:674336919-674338599 GCF_002162155.2 Triticum dicoccoides
CATGTACATCATTTCATTCCATTGCATCATTTGCATTTGAGGTCATCTTGATGCCCAAAATGCTGTTAGAAGGAGGCTTCGTGAGTTAAATTGCAGATCCGTTAGTTCATCATGCACTTTTGTCATTTTTGCCATGTTTAATTCGTGCATGATATGCCTGTGCCCCTTTGGGATGAATTGTTAAGCATTTTGTCTTCTTTCCAGAGGTGCCACCCATGCATTTTTAGGATGTGTGTGTTGTCTTGTGCAAGCTTGCGAAGAGAGGTACCTGAGATTGCTAATTTCAGAGACTTAGTGATTTTCACTAAGTCTGGGATATTTTAGTTCATGATGCTATATGTCCAGCTTGTTTCCTAGTGATCCGTGCCTCTTTTGAGGATGATCAGTAAGGGAGTTTTGATATTTATGTTATGCTCTATCCATCCATGTCTTTGTTGGCATATGTGGAGTGCTCTAGTTTGACTCAATCGAGCTCAACTTTTGCTTCGTTGTTAATCTGGGCAGATCGTCAACTTGTTTGCGATTTTGCCGATGCTACCGTTAGTGTTCCATGCATGCTATGCCTTTGTTCTTGCCATGTATAGCTAGCACATTATGCCTTCTTGCTGGTCATATGCTTTCCTTGCCATGACTTGCACCGTAGTGAGTGCATCGAGCTCGTTTACATGCCTTCGTGAGTTAAATTTCAGCATGTCTCAGTTTTCACTAAGTCTGAAAACTGATTGCGTTCGAGCTATGTTCGTGAGCTCGGTAGAGTATTTTGTGAACCCTTTTGGCCCCAGGTCACTTTGGGTGTTTTGTTAAGCTTGTTGAGTAGCTCCATGCCATGTTATTACTTGTCATGTTCAGGTTTTCTATCATGTTGTTTTGCTGCTCCGAAGAGGGCATCGTGATCTGAAATTTCAGACTAGTGTTAATTTCACTAAGTCTGAAATCTGTTTTGCATTTGCGTTTTAGCCATGCTTGTTTGAACCTCTTAATGGATGAATTTGCCTATGGCTCAGTGCTAGTGTTTTGTCAACCATCTTGTGTACATCACTGACATGTATTTTGTTTTCATGTTTGGTGGTTGTAGCATGTTCATTTCGTTGCATTTAGGTGCCTACTTGCTGTAAATCGCAGACCGGTGTCATATCTTAAAACGCTTGCCATTTCCAAACCGTAGCTCCGTTTCCAATGACCTTTATATCATTTTCAAGCGATTTCATCCCCTCTATCCAGTGGCACAGTTGGTTTTCCAAGTTGATGCCAGGTTCATGCATTTCCTGTCATATCTTGCATTTTGCATCCCGCATCGCATCCCGCATAGCATATCGTCATTTCATCATATTGCTTGGTCTTGCCCGTGGTTGATTGTATCCTTGTTGCTTGTTTGTCTTGTTGGGTAGAGCCGGGAGACGAGTTCGCTACCGAGGAGCCCGTTGAGTTTGCTTGCGAGGATCCAGTCAACTCTGACAACTGTGCAGGCAAGATGATCATACCCTCGAAATCACTACTATCTTTGCTATGCTAGTTTGCTCGCTCTTTTGCTTTGCCACTGCTACGATGCCTACCTTTTGCTTGTCAGCCTCCCAATTGCCATGTTGATCCTCTAACCCACCATTGTCCTAGCAAACCGTTGATTGGCTATGTTACCGCTTTGCTCAGCCCTTCTTATAGCGTTGTTAGTTGCAGGTGAAG
>NC_041389.1:674338609-674339587 GCF_002162155.2 Triticum dicoccoides
CCTCCGCCACTCAGGCGCTGCCACGTGGCGCCGCTCCTCTTCCCCGCCGCCGGCCCGGGAGGCCCAGGAGGGGCCCCCGCGAGCCCGAGTGCCCCGCGCCCCGCGCGTTCCACCTCGCCGCCGTCTCTTCAGGCTCCGGTGGCCGGAGACGCCACCCGCCACCGCGAGCGCCGCCGCGCCTCCACTCCACTCCGCCGAGTCGGCTGCCGTTCGCCTCGGCTTCCGCGCCCGCAAGCACCACCAACGCCGGCGCCTCCTCCGACCGGCCCCGGATCCGGCGACGTCCCCACCTCCGGCGAGCTCCTCCTCTCCTCTGGCGTGCTTCTCCGGCGAGCGCGAACTCCGGCGCCGAGCTGCTACAGTGCCGCCGTGAACAGTGCCCGAACCCTAGATCTGAGATCTAAAAACTGAGGGTTGACTTTTTCCTCTCCCCCTTAATTTTTAAGCAAACTTTGACTGATGATATCTTTGTATCCGTAGCTCCGTTTTGGGCATATGATATATCAAAATCTTCGTCTCGACATGTACATCATTTCATTCCATTGCATCATTTGCATTTGAGGTCATCTTGATGCCCAAAATGCTGTTAGAAGGAGGCTTCGTGAGTTAAATTGCAGATCCGTTAGTTCATCATGCACTTTTGTCATTTTTGCCATGTTTAATTCGTGCATGATATGCCTGTGCCCCTTTGGGATGAATTGTTAAGCATTTTGTCTTCTTTCCAGAGGTGCCACCCATGCATTTTTAGGATGTGTGTGTTGTCTTGTGCAAGCTTGCGAAGAGAGGTACCTGAGATTGCTAATTTCAGAGACTTAGTGATTTTCACTAAGTCTGGGATATTTTAGTTCATGATGCTATATGTCCAGCTTGTTTCCTAGTGATCCGTGCCTCTTTTGAGGATGATCAGTAAGGGAGTTTTGATATTTATGTTATGCTCTATCCATCCATGTCTTTGTTGGCATATGTGGAGTGCTCTAG
>NC_041389.1:674340873-674351116 GCF_002162155.2 Triticum dicoccoides
ATTTCCTGTCATATCTTGCATTTTGCATCCCGCATCGCATCCCGCATAGCATATCGTCATTTCATCATATTGCTTGGTCTTGCCCGTGGTTGATTGTATCCTTGTTGCTTGTTTGTCTTGTTGGGTAGAGCCGGGAGACGAGTTCGCTACCGAGGAGCCCGTTGAGTTTGCTTGCGAGGATCCAGTCAACTCTGACAACTGTGCAGGCAAGATGATCATACCCTCGAAATCACTACTATCTTTGCTATGCTAGTTTGCTCGCTCTTTTGCTTTGCCACTGCTACGATGCCTACCTTTTGCTTGTCAGCCTCCCAATTGCCATGTTGATCCTCTAACCCACCATTGTCCTAGCAAACCGTTGATTGGCTATGTTACCGCTTTGCTCAGCCCTTCTTATAGCGTTGTTAGTTGCAGGTGAAGATTGGAGCCGTTCCTTGTTGGAACATTTATTTTCTTGGTGGGATATCATTATGTTGCTATGTTGTCTTAATGCATCTATATACTTGGTAAAGGGTGGAAGGCTCGGCCTCTCGCCTAGTGTTTTGTTCCACTCTTGCCGCCCTAGTTTCCGTCATATCGGTGTTATGTTCCCGGATTGTTGCGTTCCTTACGCGGTTGGGTTATAATGGGAACCCCTTGATAGTTCGCCTTGATTAAAGCTTTTCCAGCAATGCCCAACATTGGTTTTACCATTTGCCACCTAGCCTCTTTTTCCCTTGGGTTTCCGGAGCCCGAAGGTCATCTTATTTTAACCCCCCTCGGGCCAGTGCTCCTCTGAGCGTTGGTCCAAACTAGAGTCCTGTGCAGCGCCCCCTCGGGGAAACTCGAGGTTTGGTTTTAGTTGTATGGAGCGCTCATCTGAGTGTGCCCTGAGAAAGAGATATGTGCAGCTCCTATCGGGATTTGTCGGCACATTCGGGCGGTGTTGCTGGTCTTGTTTTAACTTGTCGAATTGTCTTGTTGTACCGGGTTGCCGAGTCTGATCGGTGTGTCTCGGGTGGAGGTCTATTCCTTCGTTGACCGTGAGAGCTTGTCATGGGCTAAGTTGGGACTCCCCTGCAGGGATTGAACTTTCGAAAGCCGTGCCCGCGGTTATGGGCAGATGGGAATTTGTTAATGTCCGGTTGTAGATTACTTGAACTAAACTTAATTAAAATGAATCAACCGTGTGTGTTACCGTGATGGCCCCTTCTCGGCGGAGTCCGGGAAGTGGACACGGTGTTGGAGTTATGCTTGCGCAGGATGGTCCTTAGTTTCTCGCTCGTGCTTCGCCTTCTCTTCTCGCTCTCTTTTGCATATAAGTTAGCTACCACATATGCTAGTCGCTTGCTGCAGCTCCACATATTTTGCCTTATCCATTCCTATGAGCTTAAATAGTCTTGATCGCGTGGGTGTGAGATTGCTGAGTCCCTGTGGCTCACAGATACTACAACTCCAGATGCAGGTCCCGGTGTTTCTGCTCCAGTTGACGATTACGAGCTCAAGTGGGAGTTTGACGAGGACTCTCAGCGATACTACGTGTCTTTTCCGGATGATCAGTAGTGGTGCCTAGTTGGGGTTATCGATTCAGGACCTTGTCGCACGTTGGGTTCTTTTCTATTTTGGCGCCGTAGTCGGGCCATGAGTGTTTGTTTGATGGATGTTATTTATGTACTCTGATGTGACGTGGCGAGTGTAATCCAACTATGTTATCTCCCCCTTTTATTATATATTACATGGGATGTTGTAATGATTGCCTGACTTGCGACATTGCTTTCAATGCGGTTATGCCTCTAAGTCGTGCCTCGACACGTGGGAGCTATAGCCGCATCGAGGGCGTTACAAGTTGGTAATCAGAGCCTTCCCCGACCTTAGGAGCCCCATTGCTTGATCGTTTTTAGCAGCCGAGTTGTGTCTAGAAAAAAAATGTTTTGAGTCCTTAGGAATTATATATCGGAGAGCTTAGGAATTATTTTTACTTCCCAGTCTCCTCATCGCTCTGGTAAGGCATCCTGACGTAGAGTTTTGACTCTTCTCTTCTCAAATTTCACAAAAAAAAATTTTAGGATCACGCGAGTATTTTGGATTTGTTCCGATGGTTTTGTGACGAGAACATTGTTCTTGGTGCCTCCTGTCTTTAGGGGTTGTGGCAGTGTCCCGGGGAGTTGAGCTCCGAGGTGTTGTCGTCACAATTTTATCGTTGCAATTCTGGTATACTTGAGATATGTTCGCCGACATCGGAAATCTCTTTTATGCAGTTCGTTGGTGAGATAACCTCGACGCCACCCAGTACTGGGGCGGGAGTTCGGGAGTATCGCCATAACTTGTATAACGGATGCTTTTCGAAGGTTGAGATAGATGGTTTCCGAAGGTTTCTTGGTTATGTGTTGAAGGATGGATACAGCTGGATGTAGGATTTGCTAGTTTGGGTGAGATATTGTGCTTCCCCTGTATCCCCAACACCTGATTGCATAACCAGAAAGGTTCGGGAGTTTCATAGGTGGGAATTCTAGTAGCTCTAGTTCTTCTTCCACGGATATTGGTTTGAGATTGGGATTTCTTACCGATTATTCGTTCTTGATCCGTACCTTGTTGATTTATTTCTCTACCTTAATTCTACGCGGCTTCTCAATTTATGGATATGTGACCATTTGAAGAGGAATGCATTCGTTCATTTTGTTCGGATGTGAAGACTATATGTTGCAATTTTCATTCCGTTGGATTCAGCTTCTATATTGTTGTCTATCAATGTGCTAATGGTGGTCAACCTCTTCAGGATGGCTCCTCCAACGCGCACGACTCCGAATCCTGATCCGCCTCCACCTCCGCCTCCTCCGGAAGCATGGCAAGCTGTGATGGCCGCTACTAATGCAAACACACAGTTGATCATGCAAATTCTCCAAGAGCGCAATCAAGGCAGTCAAGGGAATCAAGGCCATAATCAGCACCATTTTGCTACACTGAACCAGTTCCTCGCAAATGGCCCAAAGACGTTCAGCGGTTGTGTTGAGGCTACCGATGCTGACGATTGGCTAGTGGATCTGGGCAAGCATTTTGAATGCAGCAACGTCAGGCCTGAAGATTTCGTCAAGTTCGCTTCTTTCCAGCTCAAAGATCAGGCTGCAGAGTGGTTCCAGCAGTACAAGGATTCCAGAGGTGGACGTTTGATCACTTGGGACGATTTCCGTCAAGATTTCCGCGCTCATCACATCCCTCAAAGTGTGGTTGAGAGTAAGCGTCAGGAATTCCGCAATCTGAAGCAAGGCTCTTTGTCTGTCTATGACTACAACAAGTTGTTCCATAAGCTCGCCCGTTTTGCCAAGCAGGATGTTCCTGATGAGAAGAGCATGATCTATCAGTTCAGGGGTGGTCTTTGTGAGGAAATTCAGCTCGCTCTTGTCCTCTTTGAGCCGTTGAGATACGATGAGTTCTACAACATGGCACTGAAGCAAGAGGCTGCTCAGATGAGGTGTGATGCTTCCAGGAAGCGTGCCAGAGGTGTTACTCTGTCTTCCTCTACTCAAGTGGTCAAGCAGCAGAAGTACTGGCTTCCTCCTCCTCCGTTCCGTCAGCCGTTTCAGCAGAAGAGCAAAGGTGGCAGTGGTTTCTCCCACCCACCCAACCCAGGCTTTCAGAACAAGGCTTCGTCTCAAGCTCCAAGACCGAGTGCTCCGTATCACCGTCCGCTTTCAGAGGTCACGTGCAACAAGTGCCAACAGAAGGGTCACTATGCCAACAAGTGTACCAACCAGAGGCGTCTTCCTCCTCCTCCTCCTGTCAGATCGGCAAGTACAGCTGTGGTCAAGCACAATCCCAAGCACGCCAAGGTCAATATGGTGAATGCAGCTCAGGCAGAGGACTCATCAGATATGATCATGGGTAACCTTCCTGTTAACGATGTTCCTGCAAAAGTTCTTTTTGACACGGGTGCATCGCATTGCTTCATTTCCAAACCTTTTGCATCAAAGTATGAGTGTGATTATCAGTATCTGCAAAGTTCCTTGCAAATTGTGTCACCGGGCAAGCAGATGACAGCTAACACCTGCGTCCCTGAGGTTACTATCACATTGGGTGACTACAAGTTCCTTTCTTCCCCAATTGTTCTCGGTAACTCGGATATTGATCTTATTCTCGGAATGGATTGGCTTTCTAAGCACAAGGCGCATCTTGACTGTGCAGCCAGGCAGATTCAACTGACTCATTCGTCTGAGGATGTCATTGTCTTTGCCGCTCGGGATAATACAATCCGGTTGTTTTCTCTCAATGAGAAGGGTGAATTGGATGCCATCTCTCAAATTCCTGTCGTTTGTGAGTATCAAGACGTCTTTCCAGAAGAACTCCTAGGAATGCCTCCGCACCGGCCAGTTGAATTCGTTATTGAACTTGAGCCTGGTACGGAACCTGTGTGCAAACGTCCCTACAAGCTCGGCCCCGAAGAGTTGAAGGAGCTGAAGAAACAACTCGATGAGCAAGAAAGATGGGGCTCATTCGGCCTAGTACTTCTCCGTGGGGTTGTGGTGTTCTTTTTGTGAAGAAGAAGGATGGATCGAGTCGACTTTGTGTTGATTACCGTCCAGTAAACAAGAAGACCATCAAGAACAAATACCCACTGCCCAACATCAATGAGCTGTTCGAACAACTCAAGGGTGCTCAAGTATTCTCCAAGCTTGATCTCCGTATGGGTTATCATCAGATTCGTATTCGTGAGCAAGATATTCCCAAGACGGCATTCAGAACAAGCTTTGGTTCATATGAATACACCGTCATGTCCTTTGGCCTCGCCAACGCTCCTCCGACGTTCTCTCGCATGATGAACTTCATCTTCAGCCCCTACACCAATGAATTCGTTTTGGTCTATCTCGACGACATTCTGGTTTTCTCAAAGAACAAGAAAGATCATGCCAAGCACTTGCGTTTGGTTCTTGACAAGCTCAGGGAACATCAGTTCTACGCCAAGTTCTCCAAGTGTGAATTTTGGCTCGATGAGGTTCTTTATCTTGGTCATATCATCTCTGCCAAGGGCATTTCCGTGAATCCTGAGAAGGTGTCTGCAATTGTGAATTGGGAACCTCCTCAGAACGTAAAGCAACTCCGCAGTTTCCTCGGTCTCGCAAGCTATTGCAGAAGATTCGTTGAAAACTTTTCTAAGATCGCCAAGCCTCTCTCAAATCTTCTTCAGAAGCACGTCAAGTACGTTTGGTCTCCGGAGTGTGATATTGCTTTCAACACTTTGAAAGAGAAGTTGATCACTGCTCCAGTTCTGACTCCGCCTGATGAAACCAAGCCGTACGAGGTCTTTTGTGATGCCTCTCTCCAAGGTCTCGGTGCTGTACTGATGCAAGAGAGGAAAGTTGTCGCTTATACCTCTCGCCAGTTGAAGCCTAATGAGAAGAACTACCCCACTCATGATCTCGAGTTGGCGGCAGTTGTGCACGCTTTGTTGACTTGGAGACATCTTCTATTGGGAAGAAAAGTGGACATTTTCACTGATCACAAGAGTCTCAAGTACATCTTCACTCAGCCTAATCTCAACCTCAGGCAGACTCGATGGGTCGAAATGATTCAAGAGTACAATCCGAGTATCGAGTATACTCCAGGCAAGGCCAATGTGATTGCTGGCGCTTTGAGCAGGAGAGCATATTGCAACAGTCTGATTCTTAAGCCTTATCAACCCGAGCTTTGTGAAGCTTTCCGCAAGCTGAATCTGCAAATTGTTCCTCAAGGTTTCCTCGCCAACCTTCAAGTCTCTCCTACCTTAGAAGACCAGATTCGCCAAGCCCAACTTCTTGATGCTATGGTGAAGAAGGTGAAGATTGGTATTGCAAAGAGTCAGTCCAAGTACAAGTGCTACCGACTTGATGACAAGGACACTCTCTTCTTCGAGGATCGAATTGTTGTGCCCAAAGGTGAACTTCGTAAGGTGATCATGAACGAGGCTCACAACTCTCTCCTCTCCATCCACCCTGGGAGTACGAAGATGTATCAGGATCTCAAGCAAACTTATTGGTGGACTCAAATGAAGCGTGAGATCGCTCAATTCGTGAACGAGTGTGATGTCTGCAGAAGAGTGAAGGCAGAACACCAAAGGCCAGCAGGTCTCCTCCAACCTCTTGCCATTCCAGAATGGAAGTTTGACCACATTGAAATGGACTTCGTGACTGGGTTTCCAAAGTCCAAGCGTGGTAATGATGCTATATTTGTTGTCATCGACAAGCTCACCAAAGTGGCTCACTTTCTGCCTATCAAAGAGTCAATCACTGCAGCTCAATTGGCGGAACTCTATACCTCTCGCATTGTCTCTCTGCACGGTATTCCTCAAGTGATATCTTCAGACCGTGGCAGCATCTTTACCTCCAAGTTTTGGGATTCTTTTCAGAAAGCCATGGGCACCAACATCCGCTTCAGCACAGTTTTCCATCCTCAAACGAGCGGTCAAGTCGAGCGTGTCAACCAGATTCTTGAAGATATGCTCAGGGCTTGTGTGATCTCCTTCGGCATGAAGTGGGAGGACTGTCTTCCTTATGCTGAATTCTCTTACAACAACAGCTTTCAAGCAAGTTCGGGCAAGGCCCCCTTTGAAATTCTATATGGCAAGAAGTGCCGTACACCTCTCAACTGGTCTGAAACCGGTGAACGTCAGCTGCTGGGTAATGACCTAATCACAGAAGCAGAAGATATGTGCAAAGTCATTCGTGGTAACCTCAAAGCAGCCCAGTCCCGCCAGAAGAGCTACTATGATAGTAAGCACCGTGATCTGGTTTTCGAGATCGGAGATCATGTTTACCTCCGCGTCTCTCCCATGAAAGGTACTCGTCGCTTCGGTATCAAAGGAAAGCTTGCCCCTAGATACGTGGGACCTTTCAAGGTTGTCAGCAAGAGAGGCGACCTCGCCTATCAACTTGAGCTTCCTTCAAACTTTGCAAATGTTCATGACGTGTTCCATGTCTCTCAGCTTCGTAAGTGCTTCAAGACTCCTGACCGCACCGTCAACTTCGAGGACATTGAGCTCCAAGAAGATCTCTCCTATCGTGAGCACCCAGTTGCTATTCTTGAAGAGACTGAACGCAAGACTCGCAACAAGTCAATTAAATTTCTCAAAGTCAAGTGGTCTCACCATTCCGACCGTGAAGCTACCTGGGAACGCGAGGATCACCTCCGTTCTGAGTATCCGGAGTTCTTTCAGTCCTAGATCTCGGGACGAGATCTTTTCGTAGTGGTGGAGTGTTGTAACGCCCCAGATATAATTTCCATATTTGTATCCAACTCTTGCCGTCTCCGGCGCTTAGTTATATTTATTTCTCGGGTTCGGGTCTTTGTCTCCGTGTGTTGTTTTCTTTTTCGTGCATCTCTTATCATGTCATCTCGTGCATCGCATTTGCATACATGTTCATCTCATGTGTTCGAGCATTTTCCCCGTTGTCCGTTTTGCATTCCGGCGCTTCGTTCTCCTCCGGTGGTCATTTCTAGTCTTCTTTCGTGTGTGGGGTTTAAACATTTCCGGATTGGACCGAGACTTGCCAAGCGGCCTTGGTTTACTACCGGTAGACCGCCTGTCAAGTTTCAGGTCATTTGGACTTCGTTTGATACTCCTACGGTTAACCGAGGGACCGAAAAGGCACCGTGTGTGTTGCAGCCCAACACCCCCAAATTTGGCTCAAAACCCACCAAACTCTGCTCCATGTCCTAGAGCGTTCGATCACGATCGTGTGGGCGAAAACCGCACCTCATTTGGACTCTCCTAGCTCCCTCTATGCCTATTTATACCCCCTCCATTCGGATCTCTTCTTCCCCCGTCCGAAACCCTAGTTTTTAAAAAAAACATCCTCCGCCGCCGATGGACACGTCCGCCCCAGCGCCGGACGCGTCCGCCGCCGCCCACCTCCGCCACTCAGGCGCTGCCACGTGGCGCCGCTCCTCTTCCCCGCCGCCGGCCCGGGAGGCCCAGGAGGGGCCCCCGCGAGCCCGAGTGCCCCGCGCCCCGCGCGTTCCACCTCGCCGCCGTCTCTTCAGGCTCCGGTGGCCGGAGACGCCACCCGCCACCGCGAGCGCCGCCGCGCCTCCACTCCACTCCGCCGAGTCGGCTGCCGTTCGCCTCGGCTTCCGCGCCCGCAAGCACCACCAACGCCGGCGCCTCCTCCGACCGGCCCCGGATCCGGCGACGTCCCCACCTCCGGCGAGCTCCTCCTCTCCTCTGGCGTGCTTCTCCGGCGAGCGCGAACTCCGGCGCCGAGCTGCTACAGTGCCGCCGTGAACAGTGCCCGAACCCTAGATCTGAGATCTAAAAACTGAGGGTTGACTTTTTCCTCTCCCCCTTAATTTTTTAAGCAAACTTTGACTGATGATATCTTTGTATCCGTAGCTCCGTTTTGGGCATATGATATATCAAAATCTTCGTCTCGACATGTACATCATTCCATTCCATTGCATCATTTGCATTTGAGGTCATCTTGATGCCCAAAATGCTGTTAGAAGGAGGCTTCGTGAGTTAAATTGCAGATCCGTTAGTTCATCATGCACTTTTGTCATTTTTGCCATGTTTAATTCGTGCATGATATGCCTGTGCCCCTTTGGGATGAATTGTTAAGCATTTTGTCTTCTTTCCAGAGGTGCCACCCATGCATTTTTAGGATGTGTGTGTTGTCTTGTGCAAGCTTGCGAAGAGAGGTA
This sequence comes from Triticum dicoccoides, assembly GCF_002162155.2. Taxonomy (NCBI): domain Eukaryota; kingdom Viridiplantae; phylum Streptophyta; class Magnoliopsida; order Poales; family Poaceae; genus Triticum; species Triticum dicoccoides. Next base: position 674,349,520 of record NC_041389.1, read on the forward strand.
CCTGAGATTGCTAATTTCAGAGACTTAGTGATTTTCACTAAGTCTGGGATATTTTAGTTCATGATGCTATATGTCCAGCTTGTTTCCTAGTGATCCGTGCCTCTTTTGAGGATGATCAGTAAGGGAGTTTTGATATTTATGTTATGCTCTATCCATCCATGTCTTTGTTGGCATATGTGGAGTGCTCTAGGTTGACTCAATCGAGCTCAACTTTTGCTTCGTTGTTAATCTGGGCAGATCGTCAACTTGTTTGCGATTTTGCCGATGCTACCGTTAGTGTTCCATGCATGCTATGCCTTTGTTCTTGCCATGTGTAGCTAGCACATTATGCCTTCTTGCTGGTCATATGCTTTCCTTGCCATGACTTGCACCGTAGTGAGTGCATCGAGCTCGTTTATATGCCTTCGTGAGTTAAATTTCAGCATGTCTCAGTTTTCACTAAGTCTGAAAACTGATTGCGTTCGAGCTATGTTCGTGAGCTCGGTAGAGTATTTTGTGAACCCTTTTGGCCCCAGGTCACTTTGGGTGTTTTGTTAAGCTTGTTGAGTAGCTCCATGCCATGTTATTACTTGTCATGTTCAGGTTTTCTATCATGTTGTTTTGCTGCTCCGAAGAGGGCATCGTGATCTGAAATTTCAGACTAGTGTTAATTTCACTAAGTCTGAAATCTGTTTTGCATTTGCGTTTTAGCCATGCTTGTTTGAACCTATTAATGGATGAATTTGCCTATGGCTCAGTGCTAGTGTTTTGTCAACCATCTTGTGTACATCACTGCCATGTATTTTGTTTTCATGTTTGGTGGTTGTAGCATGTTCATTTCGTTGCATTTAGGTGCCTACTTGCTGTAAATCGCAGACCGGTGTCATATCTTAAAACGCTTGCCATTTCCAAACCGTAGCTCCGTTTCCAATGACCTTTATATCATTTTCAAGCGATTTCATCCCCTCTATCCAGTGGCACACTTGGTTTTCCAAGTTGATGCCAGGTTCATGCATTTCCTGTCATATCTTGCATTTTGCATCCCGCATCGCATCCCGCATAGCATATCGTCATTTCATCATATTGCTTGGTCTTGCCCGTGGTTGATTGTATCCTTGTTGCTTGTTTGTCTTGTTGGGTAGAGCCGGGAGACGAGTTCGCTACCGAGGAGCCCGTTGAGTTTGCTTGCGAGGATCCAGTCAACTCTGACAACTGTGCAGGCAAGATGATCATACCCTCGAAATCACTACTATCTTTGCTATGCTAGTTTGCTCGCTCTTTTGCTTTGCCACTGCTACGATGCCTACCTTTTGCTTGTCAGCCTCCCAATTGCCATGTTGATCCTCTAACCCACCATTGTCCTAGCAAACCGTTGATTGGCTATGTTACCGCTTTGCTCAGCCCTTCTTATAGCGTTGTTAGTTGCAGGTGAAGATTGGAGCCGTTCCTTGTTGGAACATTTATTTTCTTGGTGGGATATCATTATGTTGCTATGTTGTCTTAATGCATCTATATACTTGGTAAAGGGTGGAAGGCTCGGCCTCTCGCCTAGTGTTTTGTTCCACTCTTGCCGCCCTAGTTTCCGTCATATCGGTGTTATGTTCCCGGATTGTTGCGT
>NC_041389.1:674351318-674381477 GCF_002162155.2 Triticum dicoccoides
CGGGCCAGTGCTCCTCTGAGCGTTGGTCCAAACTAGAGTCCTGTGCAGCGCCCCCTCGGGGAAACTCGAGGTTTGGTTTTAGTTGTATGGAGCGCTCATCTGAGTGTGCCCTGAGAAAGAGATATGTGCAGCTCCTATCGGGATTTGTCGGCACATTCGGGCGGTGTTGCTGGTCTTGTTTTAACTTGTCGAATTGTCTTGTTGTACCGGGTTGCCGAGTCTGATCGGTGTGTCTCGGGTGGAGGTCTATTCCTTCGTTGACCGTGAGAGCTTGTCATGGGCTAAGTTGGGACTCCCCTGCAGGGATTGAACTTTCGAAAGCCGTGCCCGCGGTTATGGGCAGATGGGAATTTGTTAATGTCCGGTTGTAGATTACTTGAACTAAACTTAATTAAAATGAATCAACCGTGTGTGTTACCGTGATGGCCCCTTCTCGGCGGAGTCCGGGAAGTGGACACGGTGTTGGAGTTATGCTTGCGCAGGATGGTCCTTAGTTTCTCGCTCGTGCTTCGCCTTCTCTTCTCGCTCTCTTTTGCGTATAAGTTAGCTACCACATATGCTAGTCGCTTGCTGCAGCTCCACATATTTTGCCTTATCCATTCCTATGAGCTTAAATAGTCTTGATCGCGTGGGTGTGAGATTGCTGAGTCCCTGTGGCTCACAGATACTACAACTCCAGATGCAGGTCCCGGTGTTTCTGCTCCAGTTGACGATTACGAGCTCAAGTGGGAGTTTGACGAGGACTCTCAGTGATACTACGTGTCTTTTCCGGATGATCAGTAGTGGTGCCTAGTTGGGGTTATCGATTCAGGACCTTGTCGCACGTTGGGTTCTTTTCTATTTTGGCGCCGTAGTCGGGCCATGAGTGTTTGTTTGATGGATGTTATTTATGTACTCTGATGTGACGTGGCGAGTGTAAGCCAACTATGTTATCTCCCCCTTTTATTATATATTACATGGGATGTTGTAATGATTGCCTGACTTGCGACATTGCTTTCAATGCGGTTATGCCTCTAAGTCGTGCCTCGACACGTGGGAGCTATAGCCGCATCGAGGGTGTTACAGTCTTTGTGGCTCCCCCTGTGGCGGCCACTGCGGCCTCAAGTTGGGCCTTGCACTCTTGGAGCTCCTGGGACAGATGGGTATTCTTCTCCGTAAGATCCTGCATAAAAATTGATCCTTAAATCAGTTATTTTAACCATTTTAAGTCTCGAGGGCTACTGGCATATATAACTATTAAAATTACTTACACGTATGTCTTTCACATACTGCTCCGTGGCTCTGGTTAACCCATCTTGAGCGGCACGGAGGTGCGCGTTTCCCGCATCAAAGGCATTTAACGCCTCCGGGGAGAAACACGCGTCACGAAGAACTGTCCGACGACGCCTGTGATTCATGGCACTCTCCACCTCAGACCGGGTGGCGGACAGCCTGTTGGCATCCTCCGTTGGAGGAGCGTCCGACTCATGCCTTGTATTCGCCTCCCCTTCCGGGCCGTGCGTTGGAGCATGGCTGGCGGAGGCTTGATTGGCAACCTCTCCAGACACTGTCCGGCGAGCGCTCTTTCTGGAAAGGTTATGAGCATTAATATACCTCCTGGGAATCCTTCCCTTAAAAAATAGCGGTGCTCCGTACCGTTGCGGCGACGTTTCAGTTCGCATTGCACTCCTCTTCCGCCTGTTGGGCCGGACTGACCCTTGTTGGCCGGTCGCCGCGGGCTCGACTTCCTGCCGTAAAGGCGCTTCCTGCCGAACACCATTGGAGCACGGTGGTCAGAACTAAGCATTAAAGAAGTAACGGCGACAGGACTTCGGTCGTACTCACCGGGGAAGCCGGACACAAACCGGGGTTGTCAGCCATAATGGCGACTAAAGCATTATCTATGCTGAGTTGGTGGTACACCCCGTCGATCAGTTCCACCGCTAAGTCCGGATTCTCTTCGGAGGCCGGATCGAGGGGCCTTTCTGGGTCTTTGCCATCCACATCCCGACGCAGTTCCTGTGTCAAAATCATACAATAAGACAATTGCCTTTAAAGGCACGGTTCAGATATGCATGCGACCGCTTACCCAGCTCCGAGGGTTGTTCATGGAAAATCCGTTCAGAGGATTCATGCAGAGGAAGTCCTCCTTCTCCCCCTTGTACAAGCCGGACAGGATCTTCACCAGATCGTCGGCCGAGCCAGGTCCCTTGCGGCCGTGACGGGTGGCGTCATCGTCTCCGTTGAAGTCCCACATGGAGTGGCCTCTATATTGGAGCGGCTGCACCCCACGCATAATGCATGTGGCCATGACTCCGATCATGGTTAATCCGGAATGGGCTAGCAGCCGTATCCGGCCCATCAAGTAATGGACGCTACTATCATCTTCTCGTCGAGGGCTCCGTGGGCGCCAACTTAGGCGTTTCTTCAGGGGAGCGTTGCTGAACTCCGGAAGGCCGATCCGGACTGGATCCGGAAATGGAGCGTCCTCCATATAAAACCACTCCGAAGGCCAATCTTCGGACGCCTTCTTCGGGGTCCCGGACAGGTATACGGTCCCGGCGATGCGCCATATTTCGGCTCCGCCCACTTGATATATCGACCCCTCGTGAGAGCGGGGTACGAGGCAAAACAACCTCTTCCACAACGCAAAATGGGGCTCAATGCCCAAGAACAGCTCACACAGAGCTACAAAGCCCGCGATGTGCAAAATGGAGGCAGGTATAAGGTGATGAAGCTGGAATCCGTAGAACTCCAGGAGCCCCCGGAGAAACGGATGTATAGGAAATACGAGTCCCCTTATTAAGTAGGAGACGAAGCACACCCGCTCTCCTTTGGAGGGATTGGGGGCGCTCTCCGTCTGCTTCCCACCTTTGTAGGTGGCCAGTCCGGCTTGAACCGGAACCATGAAGGCCGGGGGAAGATATCCCTCTGCTTGGAGCGTCACTAACTCGCTGTGCGGGACTAAGCATCTCCTCCAATCTCCTGGCTTAGGGCTGGGAGCGCGAGAAGAGGAGCCGCGTCGACTGTCCATGTTGGAATGGGTTTGGTGTCAGATGCGCCTCGGTGAGTGCTTGCAGAAGGAGGATGATGTGATTTGGATCTGGATCCTCGCCTCCCTTATAGGCAGCTTATTTGTGCAGCTAGGGGGTAAAACATAAAAATACCCTGGCTTTTCGCATTCATGCGACACGTGGAAGAAGACCATTATTGGACGCGGAAGCCAAGGAGCGCAGCATTTATGAAGCAACCGGACACTATCCGGCAAACACATGGAGCATGAAGAAGAACCCGCCTTGCAAACGCCGAAGACAACATACGCGCCGGATTCATCGTTATTGAAGCCTGGTTCGGGGGCTACGGAGGGAGTCCCGGACTAGGGGGTGTCCGGATAGCAGAACTATCATCATCGGCCGGACTCCAAGACTATGAAGATACAAGATTGAAGACTCCGTCCCGTGTCCGGATGGGACTTTCCTTGGCATGGAAGGCAAGCTTGGCGATACGGATATGTAGATCTCCTACCATTGTAACCAACTCTGTGTAACCCTAGCCCTCTCCGGTGTCTATATAAACCGGATGGCTTTAGTCCATAGGACGAACAACAATCATACCATAGGCTAGCTTCTAGGGTTTAGCCTCCTTGATCTCGTGGTAGATCTACTCTTGTAACCCACATCATCAATATTAATCAAGCAGGACGTAGGGTTTTACCTCCATCAAGAGGGCCCGAACCTGGGTAAAAACATCGTGTCCCTCGTCTCCTATTGCCATCCGCCTAGACGCACAGTTCGGGACCCCCTACCCGAGATCCGCCGGTTTTGACACCGACACTCACTGACAGAACTGTTTTCCTCCATCTTACAACTATAGAACTTGTCGAAGACTTCATATCTCTCGACCCGGGCATGAGCTTGAAAAACCATTTTCAGCTCCTCGAACATCTCATATGCTCCGTGTTGCTCAAAACGCTTTTGGAGCCCCGGTTCTAAGCTGTAAAGCATGCCGCATTGAACGAGGGAGTAATCATCAGCACGTGACTGCCAAGCGTTCATAATGTCTTGGTTCTCTGGGATGGGTGCTTCACCAAGCGGTGCTTCTAGGACATAATCTTTCTTGGCTGCTATGAGGATGATCCTCAGGTTCCGGACCCAGTCCGAATAGTTGCTGCCATCATCTTTCAGCAAGATCCATCTATGAGTTCATCTAAGCAATGAGTGATAGGAGAGAGATGCATCTACATACCACTTTGTAGATCGCGTGCGGAAGCGTTCAAGAGAACGGGGTTGAGGTAGTCGTTCTCGTCGTGACTATCACCGGAGATCCTAGCGCCGAACGGACGACACCTCCGCGTTCAACACACGTACGGTCAGCGTGATGTCTCCTCCGTCTTGATCCAGCAAGGGGGAAGGAGAGGTTGATGAAGATCCAACAGCACGACGGAGGTGGTTTATTATCCATGCTATAATTGTATCTACATGTGTTGGAAATATAGAGGCAATAATAAATTGGTTATTATTATATTTCCTTGTTCATGATAATCGTTTATTATCCATGCTATAATTGTATTGATAGGAAACTCAGATACATGTGTGGGTACATAGACAACACCATGTCCCTAGTAAGACTCTAATTGACTAGCTCGTTGATCAATAGATGGTTACGGTTTCCTGACCATGGACATTGGATGTCGTTGATAGCGGGATCACATCATTAGGAGAATGATGTGATGGACAAGACCCAATCCTAAGCCTAACACAAAGATCGTAGTTCGTATGCTAAAGCTTTTCTAATGTCAAGTATCATTTCCTTAGACCATGAGATTGTGCAACTCCCGGATACTGTAGGAATGCTTTGGATGTACCAAACGTCACAACATAATTGGGTGGCTATAAAGGTGCACTACAGGTATCTCCGAAAGTGTCTGTTGGGTTGGCACGAATTGAGACTGGGATTTGTCACTCCAGTTGACGGAGAGGTATCTCTGGGCCCACTCGGTAGGACATCATCATAATGTGCACAATGTGACCAAGGGGTTGATCACGGGATGATGTGTTACGGAACGAGTAAAGAGACTTGCCGGTAACGAGATTGAACAAGGTATCGGCATACCGACGATCGAATCTTGAGCAAGTATAATACCGCTAGACAAAGGGAATTCTATACGGGATTGATTGAGTCCTTGACATCGTGGTTCATACGATGAGATCATCATGGAACATGTGGGAGCCAACATGGGTATCCAGATCCCGCTGTTTGTTATTGACCGGAGAACATCTCGGTCATGTCTGCATGGTTCCCGAACTCGTAGGGTCTACACACTTAAGGTTCGATGATGCTAGGGTTATAAAGGAAGTTTGTATGTGGTTACCGAATGTTGTTCGGAGTCCCGGATGAGATCCCGTACGTCACGAGGAGTTCCGGAATGGTCCGGAGGTAAAGATTTATATATGGGAAGTCCTGTTTTGGTCACCGGAAAAGTTTCGGGTTTTATCGGTAACGTACCGGGACCACCGGGAGGGTCCCGGGGGTCCACCAAGTGGAGCCACCGGCCCCAGGGGGCTGCATGGTCCAAGTGTGGGAGGGGACCAGCCCCAGGTGGGCTGGTGCGCCCCCCCACCAAGGCCCAAGGTTCCTAGGGCTTGGGGGAAACCCTAAAGGGGGGCGCCCCCTTGCCTTGAGGGGCAAGGCAACCCCCCTGGCCGCCGCCCCCTCCTCAGATTGGATCTGAGGGGGCCGGCCCCCCTCTCCCTTGCCCCTATATATATGTGGGGGGTGGGAGGGCAGCCACACCCAAGTTCTGGCGCAGCCCTTCCCCTCTCCCAAGTACTCCTCCTCTCCCGCGGTGCTTGGCGAAGCCCTGCAGGATTGCCACGCTCCTCCATCACCACCACGCCGTTGTGTTGCTGCTGGATGGAGTCTTCCTCAACCTCTCCCTCTCTCCTTGCTGGATCAAGGCATGGGAGACGTCACCGGGCTATACGTGTGTTGAACACGGAGGTGCCGTCCATTCGGCACTAGGATCTCCGGTAATTTGGATCACGACGAGTACGACTCCTTCAACCCCGTTCTCTTGAACGCTTCTGCTTAGCGATCTACAAGGGTATGTAGATGCACTCTCCTTCCCCTCGTTGTTGGTTTCTCCATAGATAGATCTTGGTGACACGTAGGAAAATTTTGAATTTCTGCTACGTTCCCCAACAGGACGGCCACCTCCTCATAGGACGTATACATGGTGGATACACCCAAAGAGAACAATGGCGACAATAAAAAGGATCCAGTCGAGGATAAGCCTCCCGAGAAACAAGGAAAAGTGCCAACGTCCGCGGTGCCGCTCTAGACCACGCCATGGAAAAAACAGCAATACCGACACAGGAGAAAACACTCCGGACGATGCTGAAGACAACAATGACCCCGTTGAGCCAACTTCCGGAAAGAATGAATGGGAAGATGGGAGATTCAGCCCTAACGAACAGGCCATTAATGAAGACTCAAAGGACAGCAATTATCTTCCACCCTCCAAGGATGAGACGAGCCTCGGTGATGAAGACTTTATCGTGCCCGAGGAGCCCATCGATCAGGAGCGCTTTAAGCGCCGGCTCATAGCCACTGCAAGGAGCCTAAAAAAGAAGTAGCAACAGCTTAAAGCTGACCAAGATTTACTCAGTGACAGATGGACTAATGTCCTCTCAGCCGAGGAATACGGCCTCGAGCGCCCAACCAAAAGTTACCCGAAGCACAAATTGCTAGCCCAATTCGATGACGAGGCGCTGGAGCCCGTCCTACCAGCGCATAATGCGGCTGACCGACCACCACGTGGCCGGGATAAAGCGGCAACTCAAGCCGAACACTAGCCCGCACTACCTTGCCATAAAAATAGAGACACAACATCTCGGGGATATCCATATGACCTGTGGCATGACCCGAAAGACAGAACATGTCAAACCAGATCGATCTACGGATCGCGGGGGCGCTCCCCGATGCGCGAAGATGGCCATCCGGCCGGACGTGACAAATGTAACCATGTCCGGGCCGAATACCGCAGACGAAATCCATCCGAGCTACATCGCGAGGCACCGCACACCCCCTCTACTTCACTGATGAAGTAATGGGACATGAATTCTCAGAAGGGTTTAAACCCGTGAACATCGAATCATACGATGGGACAACTGACCCCGCGGTTTGGATTGAGGATTTTCTCCTCCATATTCATATGGCCATCAGTGATGACCTTCACGCCATCAAATACCTCCTTCTAAAACTCAAGGAACCTGCTCGGCACTGGTTGAACAGTTTGCCAGAAAATTCAATTGGGAGCTGGGAGGACCTGGAAGACGCCTCCCTCGACAACTTCCAGGGTATATACGTCCGACCTCCAGATGCCGATGACTTAAGTCACATAGTTCAACAGCCCGGAGAGTCAGCCAGGAATTCTGGACTATATTCTTAACTAAAAAGAACCAGATCATCGACTGTCCGGATATCGAAGCCCTAGCGGCCTTTAAACATAGCATCCGTGATGAATGGCTCGCCCGACACCTCGGCCAAGAAAAGCCAAAGTCTATGGCAGCCCTCACAACGCTTATGACCCGCTTTTGTGCGGGCGAGGATAGCTAGCCATCCCGTAGCAATACCAATACAAGCGAACCTGGCACTTCTGAAGCAAGAAATAGCAACGGCAAGCCTCGACACAATAGACACAAGCGTCGAAGCAACGGTGACAACATCGAGGACACGGAGGTCAACGCCTGATACGTCTCCAACGTATAATTTTTGATTGTTCCATGCTATTATATTACCTGTTTTGGATGTATATGGGCTTTACTATACACTTTTATATCATTTTTGGGACTAACCTATTAACCGGAGGCCCAACCCAAATTGTTTTTTTTCCTATTTCAGTGTTTCGCAGAAAAGGAATATCAAACGGAGTCCAACAGGAATGAAACCTTCGAGAGAGTTATTTTTGGAACAAACGCAATCCAGGAGACTTGGAGTGGACGTCAAGAAGCAGACGAGGAAGCCACGAGGCAGGGAGGCGCGCCCTAGGGGGGTGGGCGCGCCCCCACCCTTGTGGGCCCCTTGTGGCTCCCTTGACCGACTTCCTTCACCTATATATATATATATCTACATAACCCGAAAACATCCAGGAGCACCACGAAACCCTATTTCCGTCACCGCAACCTTCTGTTCCTGTGAGATCCCATCTTGGAGCCTTTTCCAGCGCTCCGCCGAAGGGGGAATCGATCACGGAGGGCTTCTACATCAACGCCAATGCCTCTCCGATGAGTTGTGACTAGTTTACCACAGACCTTCGGGTCCATAGTTATTAGCTAGATGGCTTCTTCTCTCTCTTTGAATCTCAATACAATGTTCTCCTTGATCTTCTTGGAGATCTACTCGATGTAACTCTTTTTGCGGTGTGTTTGTCGAGATCCGATGAATTGTGGGTTTAGGTCAAGTTTATCTATGAGAAATATTTGAATATCCTCTGAATTCTTTTATGGATGATTGGTTATCTTTGCAAGTCTCTTAGAATTATCAGTTTGGTTTGGCCTACTAGATTGATCTTTCTTGCAATGGGATAAGTGCTTAGCTTTGGGTTCAATCTTGCGGTGTCCTTTCCTAGTGACAGCAGGGGCAGCAAGGCACGTATTGTATTGTTGCCATCGAGGATAAAAAGATGGGGTTTATATCATATTGCTTGAGTTTATCCCTCTACATCACGTCATCTTGCCTAATGCGTTACTCTGTTCTTATGAATTTAATACTCTAGATGCATGCTGGATAGCGGTCGATGTGCGGAGTAATAGTAGTAGAAGCAGAATCGTTTCGATCTACTTGTCGTGGACGTGATGCCTATATACATGATCATGCCTAGATATTCTCATAACTATGCACTTTTCTATCAATTGCTCGACAGTAATTTGTTCACCCACCGTAATACTTATGCTATCTTGAGAGAAGCCACTAGTGAAACCTATGGCCCCCGGGTCTATTTTCCATCATATAAGTTTTCAATCTACTTTATTTTGCAATCTTTACTTTCCAATCTACATCATAGAAATACCAAAAATATTTATCTTATCTTATTATCTTTATCAGATCTCACTTTCGCAAGTGGCTGTGAAGGGATTGAGAACCCCTTTATTGCGTTGGTTGCGAGGTTCTTGTTTGTTTGTGTAGGTACGAGGGACTTGGAGTGTAGCCTCCTACTAGATTGATACCTTGGTTCTCAAAAACTGAGGGAAATACTTACGCTACTTTGCTGCATCACCCTTTCCTCTTCAAGGGAAAAACCAACGCATGCTCAAGAGGTAGCAAAGCCGGATTCAGTGGCTCTAAGTCCGGTCAGCGAAAGAAGCCATATAAAAGAAACAATCCGGGCTCATCCAACTTGGACCGCATGTCAAATCCACGAAATTCCTGATAAACGAGCCAATCATACCAACAGAGAGTGTTGGGTTTTTAAACATGCCGGCAAGTTAAATGCCAAGAATAAGGAGAAGGGGTCGCAAAGCGAGGACGATGACGAGGAGCCCCGGCCACCAAACATAGGAGGACAGAAGAAGTTTCACCCCCAAGTTAAAACAGTGAACATGATATACGCTACCCATATCCCCAAGAGGGAGCGCAAGCGCGCGCTCAGGGACGTATACACGTTGGAGCCAGTCGGCCCAAAGTTCAACCCATGGTCATCCTGCCCGATCACTTTCGATCGCAGGTACCATCCGACTAGTACCTGTCATGGTGGCTCAGCCGCACTGGTCCTCGACCCAATCATTGATGGATTCCATCTCACACGAGTTGTCATGGGCAACAGCCTGAACCTGCTCTATCAGGATATAGTGCGCAAAATGGGTATTGATCCCTCAAGAATCAAGCCCACAAAAACAACCTTCAAAGGAGTCATACCAGGTGTAGAGGCCCGCTGTACGGGCTCAATCACACTGGAAGTGGTCTTCGGATCCCCGGATAACTTCCGAAGCGCAGAGTTGATCTTTGATATCGTCCCCTTCTGCAGTGGCTATCATGCATTGCTCGGACGAACCGCATTTGCTCGATTCAATGCGGTGCCACACTACGCTTATCTCAAGATCAAGATGCCCGGACCACGCGGTGTCATAACATTCAATGGAAACACGGAACGCTCCCACCGTACTAAGGAGCACACCGCCGCCCTTGCAGCAGTATCACAAAGTGGCGTTTTTAGGCAGAACCTTAATTCGGTGGCCAAGCTCCCAGACACTGTCAAACGAGTCCGGACTACTCTGCAGCAGGACAGTCCGGCTCGTCAGGAGCTTGACTAGCAATTCGGCCTCCGTCCCAGCCCCGACCAAACGGCGGCATTAGTACCACACGTACATAACTACGCACTCAAAATACCATGGGCATGGACGGAGGCACAACTAGATCATGGTCCATAATACGGTTCAACCTCCCGTGGACCCACATACTTTCACCTTTTCTTTTTCTTTTCAGGTTTCTTTTTTCTAGGCCTTTCCTGGTGGCCTGATTGTCGGCCCTTTCGAAGGATATACACATACCAGGGCGAGAAGCAGTATGGACGCGTGAGGGAATCTCTAGATGTTCTTCTCACTGATCATTCTACCTGTCTTCGGAACTCACACGGAGCTCCCCCCTAGTCTTGGCAGGTTATTCAGCTATATTGTTTATCACACTATTTTACAAATACACTTTGATGTATCAATGAAATTACAATAAAAATAGTCTGCGACCCAATTTATGTGGCATTAACTTGCTTTTTTCATTTTATTTAGTTATTCTTATCGATTGCACCCGTACACTTTGGTACACTTTAAATTCCTCAGGGGCTTCATTACGCTCCATAATACGGCAACAAAGTTCGAGTGCTTTTTTTTATATAGTATAGTTCGGCACCCCGAACTTATAGCATTATATGCATTGGCTCCGAATCATGTCTTTGGTCAATAGTTGGGTTGCCCGGCTCCTGTGCTTACTACCTTACGTTCCGCTATATCGGCTAGGGTAGTAAAGGGAGAGCTACTGCGATTGTGTCCTGGTTATTCCGGATGAGTACCTCAGTAGAGAAAGCCAAAAACTGACTGTCATGATGCAGCGTGAGCCGGTCAGCTGCTCGAGAGGTCACAAATCTTTTGCGATTTTTTCCACATTATGTGATGAATTAGTTTTATCTGATCAGGTGTTTACAGTATCCCAAGTCTGAATACTAGGGGCTGTGCCTAAATTTTTATTGTCAAACTCCTATGGCTAAGTGAGGGTGATAAAGCCACATAGTCCGATTGCCTGGTTCGTTGTGCTAAACACCTCCTTTAAGGACCGAACTCTGGAGTAAAGAGTGTTTAGATTCATCCCAAACACCCCCGTACTTCCTACGTGGGGGCTGAAGCCGATGACTGGCCAACTCTCAGATTTAACAAAATGGCCGCACATGAGGTAAAATTTTAAAGTAACAGGCATTATATTACATTCATTCAAAGGTAATATCCTTCGTACATTGCTCCGCTATAATGCGGGATCCCTTCAGGACATTTTCAAAATACAGCTCGGGTGTGCGGTGCTCTTTGCCCTTGGGAGGTCCCTCGGTCGCAAGCTTCGCGGCATCCATCTTCGCCCACTGCATCTTGACTCGGGCGAAGACCATTCACGCGCCTTCGATGCAGGCTGACCGCTTGATGGCATCAAGCCGAGGGAAGGCATTGACCAGCCGCTTCACCCGTCCGAAGTAGCTGCTGGGTATGGCTTCGGCAGGCCATAACCGGATTATTAAATCCTTCATGGATAGTTCGGCCACCCTATGTCGTTCGACCATCTGTTTTAGCTGGTCACTAAAGGGCACCGGATGTTCTGGCGCAAGGTATTGCGACCAAAACAGCTTCCCTATGGAGCTCCCCTCTTTGGCTCGGAAGAATTCCGCAGCATCTGAAATGTTGCGCGGCAGATCCGCAAACGCGCTGGAGAACTCCAAATCCGGGTTAGTAAGAGGAACCTTTTCTTCACATATTTGCTCTGCATAATAAAGGCCTTACTCGCTGTGATTTTTCTGGCCTCCTGGACTTCCTGGAGGGCGCCCTGGGCTTCAACTCGGGCATCGTGTGCGCTTTAGCGAGCCTTGGTCAGTTCAGTCTCTTGATCCACAATGTTGCGCTCCAACAACTCTCATTTCTTCATGGCATCCTGGAGCTCTTGATGGACCTCAACGACCCTGGCCTCATGCTTTTCACGGGCGGCTTTTTCCTTGGCCGCTCTCTCCTCGGCCTCGGCCAGCGCCTTCTTGAGGGTCTCCACCTTGATCGCCGCTCCTAATAAATGTCATGGCACTTTAGTCAGTACAAATCATTCATCCTTCCTGAATATGGACAAGGTTATTGCATTATTGCATACCTTGATTGTCTTCTAGCTATTTCTTCACACGACCGAGCTCTTGCTCGGTCCGCTCTAGACTCTGCTTTAGTCCGGAGACCTCAGCAGCATGAGAAGTTGCAGCCAGCAGCGACGCCTGCTTATTCATATATACATGTCAGGTTGGTCTCCTGTGAAAATTATTTGATCTTCTGTTCGGCTTTTCTATCCGAACACCGGACAGAGTCTCAGGGGCTACTATCTACTGTGACATTCTTTTTACATAATTGCGTTGCTTACCTCAAAGCCTGTTAGAAGGCTTGTGCAGGCTTCGGTCAGTCTGCTTTTCGCGGACTAAATCTTCTCAACCACCGTACCCATAAGGGCACATCGTTCCTCAACAATGGAAGCACTTCACAGCGCTTCCATTAGAGTGTCCGGCGCCTCTGGCTGGACAGAGGTCACCGGCGGAATGGGTGCGCCTCCTCCTTTTGAAGGAGGCTGCTGGCCAGGTTCTGGAGTCATATCGGTCTCCGGGACGGTATTCGGCTGGGGGCCGAACTGAATGTGGCCCCCATCGCCAATCTTCGTGGGGATTTGCCCCCCCCCCATGTGTTCGGTGGCTGAGGTTTCATCCTCCGGCACCACCCTGACGGCCTCCCGAGTCTCTCCCTGGCCTGGGATCCTTCGGGAAAACACCTCGGTGTAATCCATGGCCTTGGGAGAAGAGTCCGCCAGGAGAGACCCGCTATCCATCGCCCTCGGGTCCAGTGAATCTGCCGAAGATGAGGACCGTTCGAGGTCGGACCGAGCCAGACTGCAAATACATAATTCAACATGGTAGGACTATAAAGTAGAGAGAGGCCGGGTATATGAATGCGTCTGGGTTTTTTGAAGTGCTTGCGATTTGGCCAGGGGCTTGTCTCGGGGGCGCTGTGCTACGTCTTGAGATTGCGTTGGTTTTCCTCGAAGAGATGAGGGTGATGCAGCAATAGTAGCGTAAGTATTTCCCTTAGTTTTTGAGAACCAAGGTATCAATCCAGTAGGAGGCTTCTCAACAAGTCCCACAAACCTACACAAACAAACAAAGAACTCGCAACCAACGCGACAAAGGGGTTGTCAATCCCTTCACGACCACTTGCGAAAGTGAGATCTGATAGAGATAGTATGATAAGATAAATATATTTTTGGTATTTTATAATATAGATGCAGAAAATAAAGATGCAAATAAAAGTAGAATGGAAGCAAATATGATAAGAGATAGACCCGGGGGCCATAGGTTTCACTAGTGGCTTCTCTCAAGAGCATAAGTATTACGGTGGGTGAACAAATTACTGTCAAGCAATTGATAGAAAAGCGAATAATTATGACGTTATCTAGGCATGATCATGTATATATGCATCACGTCCGCAACAAGTAGACCGACTCCTGCCTGCATCTACTACTATTACTCCACACATCGACCGCTATCCAGCATGCATCTAGAGTATTAAGTTCATAAGAACAGAGTAACACATTAAGCAAGATGACATGATGTAGAGGGATAAACTCAAGCAATATGATATAAACCCCATCTTTTTATCCTCGATGGCAACAATACAATACGTGTCTTGCAACCCTTTCTGTCACTGGGTAAGAACACCACAAGATTGAACCCAAAGCTAAGCACTTCTCCCATGGCAAGAAAGATCAATCTAGTAGGCCAAACCAAACCGATAATTCAAAGAGACTTGCAAAGATAACTCAATCATATAAAAGAATTCAGAGAAGATTCAATTATTATCCATAGATAAATCTGATCATAAACCCACAATTCATGGGATCTCGACAAACACACTGCAAAAAGAGATTACATCGAATAGATCGCCACAAGATAGGGGGAGAACATTGTATTGAGATCCAAAAAGAGAGAAGAAGCCATCTAGCTAATAACTATGGACCCGAAGGTCTGTAGTAAACTACTCACAACTCATCGGAGAGGCAAGGATGTTGATGTAGAAGCCCTCCGTGGTGGATTCCCCCTCTGGCAGAATGCCGACGATGGCTCCAAGATGGGATCTCGCGGATACAGAAGGTTACGGTGGTAGAAATTGTGTTACGGGAGCCTCTTGGATGTTTTTGGGGTACGTAGGCTTATATAGGAGGAAGAAGTACGTCGGTGGACGCCTGAGGGGTCCACGAGACAGGGGGCGCGCCCTATAGGGGGGGGGGGCGCCCTCCTATCTCGTGGAGGCCTCGGCTGCTTCTTGACTTGCACTCCAAGTCCTCTGGATCATGTTCGTTCCAAAAATCACGCCCCCAAAGCTTTCATTCCGTTTGGACTCCGTTTGATATTCCTTTTCTTCGAAACACTGAAATAGGCAAAAAACAGCAATACGGGCTGGGCCTCCGGTTAGTAGCTTAGTCCCAAAAATGATATAAATGTGTGAAATAAAGCCCATAAACATCCAAAATAGGTAATATAATAGCATGGAACAATAAAAAATTATAGATACGTTGGATAGGTATCAAGCACCCCAAGCTTAATTCCTGCTCGTCCTCGAGTAGGTAAATGATAAAAAAGAAATTTTTGATGTGGAATGCTACCTAGCATAATTCTCAATGTAATTTTCTTTAATGTGGCATGAATGTTCAGATCCAAATGACTCAAGATAAAAGCTTATAAAACATAAAAATAATAATGCTTCAAAGCATACTAACAAATAATCATGTCCTATCAAAATAACATAGCCAAAGAAAGCTTATCCCTACAAAATCATATAGTTAGGCCATGCTTCATTTCCATTACACAAAATACTCCCATCATGTACAACCCCGATGACGAGCCGAGCAATTGGTTCATACTTTTTAATGCGCTTTAGCTTTTTTCAACTCTTACGCAATACATGAGCGCAAGCCATGGACATAGCACTATGGTGGCCTATTATGGTGGTTGTGAGGACAAAAAATGGGAGAAGATAGTATCACATCAACTAGGCGTATCAGCGGGCTATGGAGATGCCCATCAATAGATATCAATGTGAGTGAGTAGGGATTGCCATGCAACGGATGCACTAGAGCTATAAATATATGAAAGCTCAACAAAAGAAACTAAGTGGGTGTGCATCCAACTTGCTTGCTCACGAAGACCTAGGGCATTTTGTGGAAGCCCATCATTGGAATATACAAGCCAAGTTCTATAATGAAAAATTCCCACTAGTATATGAAAGTGACAACATATGAGACTCTCTATTATGAAGATCATGGTGCTATTTTTGAAGCACAAGTGTGGAAAAAGAGATAGTAGCAATTGTCCCTTCTCTCTTTTTCTCTCATTTTTTTCTTTTTTTTTCTTTTTTTCTTTTTTATTTTTTCTCTTTTTTTTCTTTCTCTTTTTTTTCTTTTGTGGGCTTCTTTGGCCTCTTTTATTTTTATAAAGTCTGAAGTCCCATCCCGACTTGTGGGGGATAGTCTTCATCATCCTTTCATCACTGGGACAATGCTCTAATAATGAAGATCATCACACTTTTATGGATTTACATCTCAAGAATTACAACTCAAAGCTAGAACAAAATATGACTCTATATGAATGCCTCCGGCGGTGTACCAGGATATGCAATGAATCAAGAGTGACATGTATGAAAATTATGAAGGTGGCCTTGCCACAAATACAATGTCAACTACATGATCATGCAAAGAGCAATATGTCAATGATGAAACGTGTCATAATAAACGGAACGGTGGAAAGTTGCATGGCAATATATCTCGGAATGGCTATGGAAATTCCATGATAGGTAGGTATAGTGGCTGTTTTGAGGAAGGTAAATAATGGGTTTATGCTACCGGCGAAAATTGCACCGTAAAATAGAGGTTAGCTAAGTGGAAGGATGAGTGTGCGTATATCCATGGACTCACATTAGTCATAAAGAACTCATATACTTATTGCAAAAATCTACTTAGCCCTTGAAGCAAAGTACTACTACGCATGCCCCAAGAGGGATAGATTGGTAGGAAAAAATTCCATCGCTCGTACGCGACTGCCACTCATAAGGAAGACAATCAAAAGAGCACCTCATGCAACAAATTTGTCACACAACTTTTACCATACGTGCATGCTACGGACTTGCCAACTTCAACAAAAGTATTCATCAATTTCATAATTATCCACTAGCATGACCCTAACATTACTACCTTTATATCTCAAAACAATTATCAAGCATCAAATTGATCCTAGCATCCAATTCATTTTCTATGATAGTTTTTATTATACCCAACTTGGATGCTCATCATTCTAGGACCAAATTATAACTATAGCAAATACCATGATGTTCTAAAAGAATCTCAAAATAATATTAGTGAAGCATGAGAGACTAGCAATTTCTCCAAAATTAAGACACCACCGTGCTCTAAAAGATATAAGTGAAGCACTATAGCAAAAACTATCAAGCTCAAAAGATATAAGTGAAGCACATAGAGTATTCTAGCAAATTCTAATCAAATAGGCTTCTCCAAAAAGGTGTGTACAACAAGGATGATTGTGGTAAACTAACAAGAAAAGAATAATATAATACACGACGCTCCAAGCAAAACACATATCATGTGGCGAATAAAAATATAGCCCCAAGTAAAGTTACCAATGAACGAAGACGAAAGAGGGGATGCCTTCCCGGGGCATCCCCAAGCTTAGGCTTTTGACTATCCTTGAATATATTGGGGTGCCTTGGGCATCCCAAATCTTAGGCTCTTGCCACCCTTTATTCCATAGTCCATAATAGCTTTACCCAAAACTTGAAAACTTCACAACACAAAACTCAACAGGAAATCTTATAAGCTCCGTTAGTGAAAGAAAACAAAACCACCACATAAGGTACTGTAATGAACTCATTATTTATTTATTTTGGTGTTAAACCTACTGTATTGCAACTTCTCTACGGTTTATAAACTATTTTACTAGCCATAGATGCATCAAAATAAGCAAACAACACACGAAAAACAGAATCTGTCAAAAACAGAACAGTCTGTAGCAATATGTAACTAAAGCAAACTTCAGGAACTCTAAAAATCCTACCAAAATAGGAAGTCCTAAAAATTTTGTTTATTGATCAGAAGCAAAAATAATCAAAGCAAAATCTTGTTCCTGTGATTTATTGAATTTTTTATTGTGAGCGCAAAGTTTCTGTTTTTCAGAAGAATCAAATCAACTATCATCATAGTTTATCCTATAGGTTCTACTTGGCACAAACACTAACTAAAAGCAAAAAACACATCTAAACAGAAAGTAGAAACAAAATTTAACACTAAAAAGGAACAAAAACAAAGAACATAAATTTTTTTGGGTTGCCTCCCAACTAGCCTATCGTTTAACGCCCCTAGCTAGGCATTGAGATTTCAATGATGCTCACATGAAAGACAAGAATTGAAGCATAAAGAGAGCATCATGAAACACATGACAAACACACCTAAGTCTAACATACTTCCTATGCATAGGCATATTATAAGCAAACAAATTTGCAAGGCAAGCAAGAACTAGCATATGCAAGGAAGAAGAAAGAGACAATAGCAATCTCAACATGACGAGAGGTAATTTAATAAGATCAAAATTTCTACGACCATATTTTCCTCTCTCATTATAATTACATGTAGGATCATAGGAAAATTCAACAAAATAGCTATCACAAAACATATTCTCAACATGATCCAGATGCATGCAAAGTTGACACTCTTCCAAGATAGTGGGATTAACATTAACTAAAGTCATGACCTTTCCGAACCCACTTTTATCAAAAATATCATAAGATTGAACATACTCCAAATATGTGGGATCTAAATTTGACACTCTTCCAAACCCACTTTCAATATTGCAAACACTATTATCAATCTCATATTCATCATGGGGCTTAAATAAATTTTTAAGAACATAAGAAGAATCACCCCAATCATGATCATTGCAACAAGTAGTAAACATAGCAAAACTAGCATCCCCAAGCTTAGGGTTTTGCATATTATTAGCACAACTGATATCAAGATAATTTATAGTAAAATCATTGCAATCAAGCTTTCCATCGAAGGAACTACCAAGTATGGGTGCAATAGCAACGATCTCATGTTTAACATAAGGAACTATAGCAAATTCATCTTCATAAATATTGGCATCATGGCCACAAGAATAGCAAGTATCATGTTCATCAAGGGATATTTCAATCAAATCATCGGACTCATCATTATCTATAGATTCATGCATATCATTATTTTCTTCCAAAGCAACGGTCATTCTTTCAATAAATTCTTGGACATAGACATTATGAGCAAAGTTTTCATTGCAATATTTAATTATGATGGAATTTTCAGACTTGTTGAGAGTAAAATCATACTTTTCAATCAAAGAAGCAACTTCATGAGCACCCTTAAAAACGACAAATTCTTCAATTTGTTCGATATCATAGTAACTATAAACACGCTTTGCATAAGAAGATAAAATTTCATTATCATTGAACTCACATAGGTAGGGAAGGTGTTTTTTAGGGTTCTTAGAGCAACAAGTAAAATCACAAATTTCACAAAGATTCCAAGCATAGCATAGCAAACTGTTTATATGGAACCATAAGACCTTCCCTTTTTCAGACAAACGATGACGCACAAAATGAGCATGCTCATCTAAAGATTTCCCATCAACTAGGCTAGTTGGGGTTTCAGCACGAGCGAATAAGGATCAAAGATGATCCAAGTAGAACACTTTAAGTGGATCCATATCAATAGCTTTTTGGCAAGCAAAGATGCAGGCACATAGAAGGCATATGGAGACACGAGCAAACAAAAAGACAAGTAAAAGAGAGGAGGAGATTGGGAAAGAGAGGGCAAATAAAACGACAAGGGTAAAGTGGGGGAGAGGAAAACGAGAGGCAAATGGCAAATAATGTAAATGCGAAGGAGAAGAGTTTGTGATGGGTACTTGGTATGTCTTGACTTGAGCGAAGACCTCCCCGGCAACGGCGCCAGAAATCTTTCTTGCTACGTCTTCAGCTTGCGTTTGTTTTCCTCGAAGAGGAGAGGGTGATGCAGCAATAGTAGCGTAAGTATTTCCCTTAGTTTTTGAGAACCAAGGTATCAATCCAGCAGGAGGCTTCTCAACAAGTCCCACGAACCTACACAAACAAACAAAGAACTCGCAACCAATTCAACAAAGGGGTTGTCAATCCCTTCGCGGCCACTTGCGAAAGTGAGATCTGATAGAGATAGTATGATAAGATAAATATTTTTTTGGTATTTTATAATATAGGTGCAGAAAATAAAGATGCAAATAAAAGTAGATTGGAAGCAAATATGATAAGAGATAGACCCGAGGGCCATAGGTTTCACTAGTGGCTTCTCTCAAGAGCATAAGTATTACGGTGGGTGAACAAATTACTGTCGAGCAATTGATAGAAAAGCGAATAATTATGATGTTATCTAGGCATGATCATGTATATAGGCATCACGTCCGCAACAAGTAGACCGACTCCTGCCTGCATCTACTACTATTACTCCACACATCAACCGCTATCCAGAATGCATATAGAGTATTAAGTTCATAAGAACAGAGTAACGCATTAAGCAAGATGACATGATGTAGAGGGATAAACTCAAGCAATATGATATAAACCCCATCTTTTTATCCTCTTTGGCAACAATACAATACGTGTCTTGCAACCCTTTCTGTCACTGGGTAAGAACACCGCAAGATTGAACCCAAAGCTAAGCACTTCTCCCATGGCAAGAAACATCAATCTAGTAGGCCAAACCAAATCGATAATTCGAAGAGACTTGCAAAGATAACTCAATCATATAAAAGAATTCAGAGAATATTCAATTATTATCCATAGATAAATCTGATCATAAACCCACAATTCATCGGATCTCGACAAACACACCACAAAAAGAGATTACATCGAATAGATCTCCACAAGAGAGGGGGAGAACATTGTATTGAGATCCAAAAAGAGAGAAGAAGCCATCTAGCTAATAAGTATGGACCGGAAGGTCTGTGGTAAACTACTCACAACTCATCGAAGAGGCAAGGATGTTGATGTAGAAGCCCTCCATGGTGGATTCCCCCTCCGGCAGAACGCCGGCGATGGCTCCAAGATGGGATCTCGCAGATACATAAGGTTACGGTGGTATAAATTGTGTTTCGGGTGCCTCCTCGATGTTTTTGGGGTACGTTGGCTTATATAGGAGGAAGAAGTATGTTGGTGGACGCCCCAGGGGCCCACGAGACAGGGGGCGCGCCCTATGGGGGGGGCTCCTATCTCGTGGAGGCCTCGGCTGCTTCTTGACTTGCACTCCAAGTCCTCTGGATCACGTTCGTTCCAAAAATCATGCTCCCGAAGGTTTCATTCCGTTTGGAATCCGTTTGATATTCCTTTTCTTTGAAACACTGAAATAGGCAAAAAAACAGCAATATGGGTTGGGCCTCCGGTTAGTAGGTTAGTCCAAAAAATGATATAAATGTGTAAAATAAAGCCCATAAACATCCAAAACAGGTAATGTAATAGCATGGGACAATCAAAAATTATAGATACGTTGGAGACGTATCACGCTGCTCTGGGCTGCTGTCGATGCCATGCGGAGTTATCTGCGAGGGAACTCTTTCCCCTCTTGGACGCCTCTGCCTCCAGATTGTGGAGGCCGCCCTCTTCTTCCTTCTCCTCAGGGGGAATGGATTTCTTATTCCTGCTCTTCCTCGTCATCCTCGGCGGCAGAGGAATGAGTCTCGGTGTCTTTGGACGTCATGTCTGAATCACCCTTGCGACGGAGACCGCTCCTGGTCTCCTTGGTCTCCTTGGCCTTCTTCTTGGCCTTGTTCTCCGGCGCTTGATAGGGCACCAGAACCAGCATCTTCGTCAGAAGTGGAATTGCTGGGTCTTCGGGCAGTGGAGCCGGACAGTGAATCCGCTCCTCCTTCTTTGTCGAGCCCTGAAAGAATCAGTAGGGAGGCTTAGGCTTCTTGCTCGAATATGCAAGTAAAGGATATACCTTGAAAACATGAAAAAACTTACCGGACTAGCGGGATGGGCCAAGTCGTGCCCACGGTCTTCGGCCGTGTCTGGCCACATCTTGCCGGACTTGAAAAGCACCTTCCAGATGTCTTCGTGTGTAGTGCTGAAGAACTGTAGCAGGGTTTGGTGCTTGGCCGGATCGAACTCCCACAAATGGCAAGTTCGGCTTTGGCATGGAAGGATTAAGAGAACTAGCATCACCTGGATCACGTTGACAAGCTTGACGTTCTTAACCATCATGCTCTTGATGCGCATTTGAAGCGCTGTCAGCTTGTCTGACGAAGACCAGTCCAGGCCTTTCTCTGGCCAGGAGGTGAGCTGCATTAGGGGTCCGGACGGAATTTGGGAGCCGCAGCCCAGGTGGTGTTGCGCGGCTCTGTGACATAAAACTATTGTTGTTGCCACCCTTTGATGGTCTCCACAAAAGTACCTATTGGCCATGTGACGTTGGGCATCTTGCTGACCATGGCGCCTCTGCACTCCGCGTGTTGGCCACCCACCACCTTCGGCTTCACATTGAAGATCTTTAGCCACAATCCGAAGTGGGGTGGGATGCGGAGGAAAGCCTCGCACACGGCAATGAATGCCGAGATGTTGAGGAAAGAATTTGGGGCTAAATCATGGAAATCTAGCCCGTAGTAGTACATGAGTTCCCGGACGAACGGATGGAGAGGAAATCCTAGCCCACAGTCGAAGTGGGAGATGAACACTACCCTCTCATGGGGCTCCGGAGTGGGGACGACCTGTCCCTTGGTCGGAAGTCGGTGGGCGATTTCATTGGCCAGATATCGGCCTCCCGGAGCTTTGTAATGTCCTACTACTTGACGGAGGAGACCATCCACTTGCCCTGCACTTCGGATCCGGACATGGTTGGAGTGCTTTCTTGGGACGGAAAAGATAAGAACTTGGGTGCTGAAGCTCGAGAATGGGGGAGGCAGAGAGAAAGAAGGCGTGGGTGAAAGAGGTGGATCCTGATCTCTTTATAAAGGCAATGAATATCAAGTGCCTCCCCACTCGCCCCAAAAACTCGCTTATCCCCAAGGGCCATGCAAACGGTACATTGGGTTACCCACGCCCGTATTGATGAGAATCCCGCAATAAGGGGACACGATCTCTGCTTTGACAAGATGTGCCAATGAAACCGCATCTCGAAATATGGAGCGGCAGCCTGAAAACGGTTCAAAACAATGGTCGTGCGGCGACGTGATGTCACGCTACAAAAAGTTGTCAGTGGATTGGACTCGTGAAATATTATACTCTGTACGGTTGTGTCTGGAATTTGTTTTGCAGAGACGGACACGATTCTTGTGTTGAAAGACTATTTTGGAGTATTCGGAGAAGGAACCCTCCTTGCAATGCCGAAGACAATTTGCATGTCAGACACCTCGTCATTGAAGCCTGGTTCAGGGGCTACTGAGGGAGTCCTGGATTAAGGGGTCCCCGGACGGCCGGACTATTGACATGGGCCAGACTGTTGGGCTGTGAAGATACAAGACCAAAGACTCTCTCTCCCGTGTCCGGATGGGACTCTCCTTGGCATGGAAGGCAAGCTTGGCGACCGAATATGAAGATTCCTTTCTTTGTAACCGACTCTGCAAAACCCTAGTCCCTTCCGTGTCTATATAAACCGGAGGGCTTAGTCCGTAGAGGAAGAATCATAATCATACAGGCTAGACTTCTAGGGTTTAGCCATTACGATCTCGTGGTAGATCAACTCTTGTAATATTCATATTCATCAAGGTCAATCAAGCAGGAAGTAGGGTATTACCTCCATAGAGAGGGCTGGAACCTGGGTAAACATCGTGTCCCCCGCCTCCTATTACCATCAACCTTAGATGCACAGTTCGGGACCCCCTACCCGAGATCCGCCAGTTTTGACACCGATACTCCGCCTCCTTTCTTCCTGCTCCTCACGCCCTTCCTCAGCCCTCTCAAGCTCCACGCAATGGTGAAGGAGAAGACCACAGCTCTGGAGCGCATGAGAAGGCATCGGCGAAGGGGAAGAAGGCGGCGCGGGGCTCGTCATCGCGTTCTGCTCTGCCGCCCGACTGGATCCAAGGGGATTGGACCTGCTCTACGGTCTCGCAGGAGGACTTGGAGAATCTTGTTCATGATGACCTGATTAAACCTGGGTCCTGGAGGTTGCTTGGAGATGAATTTGAGCCTCAGCCGCACGATGGTGAGTGTGTTCTCCTCACCACCCACGTCAAGCACGGTTTTTCTTTGCCACCACACCCTTTCTTTCGAGGATTCTTGAACTTCTGTGGAGCCCAGATTCACCACTTCCCTCCCAACACCATCTTGTACCTTGCTGCATTCATTTCTATGTGCGGAAACTTCCTGGGCTGCCATCCGCACTGGGCTCTCTTCAAGCGTATATCCACTTGTCGATCTCAGACGGTGAAGAAAGCTAACCCAGTCGACCAGAAAACGCAAGAGATTCATATGTGTGGGGGATTAGGGATTCAAATGAGGGGTAGGAGTTGTTTCCCTCCTATGACTTTTCCCGAATTGGTTAGAGGGTGGCAGTCGACCTGGTTTTACTGCAAAGATGTTTGACTCCTGGCCAGTCGACTGGTCTTCCCCCTTTCACTCTAGAGAGACTCCAAACCCCTCGCTCACTAGTGGTAGCTCCGGAGGAGTGAGAGGAAGTGCAGATGCTGGTTGTGGCTGTTGTTGAGTTGGTGAAGGGAGGAGTGACGGGGATGGACCTGTTGGAGGTGTATCTCAGTCGACAGATCCAACCCCTGCAAGCCCGTGACCACCCTATGTGGATGTACTCGGGCCTGGAGGACACCGCTCGCACCCACCCGGAGGAGGTCGATGAGGAGACTATGGCCCAGTGGCTCCGAGGCATCACTGGCAACAAGGACAACCCAAGGGGGCCAGAAGGATTCTGCCATTCGACGTCGAAAACACTCCAGGAGAGGTCAGGCCCACATATCCGAGTGTTTTATATTCTTTTCTGTTTGCCGAGTGGTGGTTCTGGAGTCCGACTCACATGCACAACTTGTGTCTTGTAGGTTTTCACCAAACTGCACTCAATGCCCAATGGAGAAGAGTACCAGGAAGGGATCAATAGCGACAGTGAGGGCAGCGGCGACAACTATGCTGAGGACAGTGAAGATGAGAGTGAAGACTCGAGTAGTAGTAGTGAGGAAGTCGACTCCAAGCCTCGTTTTGAGCATCGATCCAAGAAGTCGCAAGACCCTGCAGGGGGACGTGACAAGGCCGCCGCGTTGAGTGCCAAGGTCCAAAAGCGCACTCGAACGTCGACTCCTGAGCCGACACAAAAGGCTGCGAACAAGCCAAGGTTGTCCCGCCCAAGCCTCGGAAGGCCCTGCCAAGGATCAAGGTGGCTGTGCCCGTGACTTCAACGTAAGCATTCTTTTACTGGGTTCTTCTGTGTTACTGTAAACTCACTGGCTTGTTTGACCGAGTGAAATCTGGAATTTTCAGTGCTGCTACTGCGTCTGTGACATCCATGGATATTGACAAATATCATGGCGATGCGGAAACTGCAGAATGGCCAGTTCTCGAGCAGGTATGATTCCATGACTGCCCCAGTGTTCTGTTAATGAACTTCGGGGTCGACTGAAAGTTCACTATCGATTGTTTGTAGCACGAACAAATGCTATCCATCTCCCTGATGATGATGATGAAGATGCGCCTCAGAAGAATACTGGGAAGAGAGGTCGAGCTTTGAGTAGGAGAGTGCCAGGATCTAGAATGCCTCGCTCATTTTTGAGCCTGTGATACATCCGGTCAACGATCCAACATGGGCTCCTGTCTCTTTCGCCGTTCCTTTGTCGACTGACCGGCCTTCAGCGTCGACTGCTCAAGATCCAGAGCCCATTGTGCGAGTTCAAGCTCCTACTCCACCGGTCCAGTCGCCTGCCCCGTCATCTCGCATGTTTTCTGCTTATCCTGTCCCAGAGGACCAAGTAGGAGCTTCCAAGGAGGCCATGATTCAGGCAGGTCTAATGATGGACCGACTGAAGGTGGTGTATGATACTAGGAAGGCCGCCTATGATGCCAGCTCTGCTCTTCAAGCCAATGTCCAAGTAAGTGGAATTGTAAGTTAATTTCTGATTGATTTCTCTGTCTTGGCTTTTGCTTTGTTCAGACATGCTCTCTACAAACTGCTGATTTATTATTCGTAAGATGTTCGTGCATCTTCATTGAATTTTGCAACTTGCGCCCGTTCACCCAATGGGTGTTCTATTTCCGTAGGGTATCATTTTTCACTTGAGTCAACCAGGTCTTGCCGAGTGAGAAAACTCTGGTCTAGTGGGGGCACGCTAAGTGCACCCACCGGGTGTAGTCCCCGAGACCGCCGTCTAATGTTTGATTCGGCGGGGGTCTTATAGAAATTATTTGCTTATAGCACTTCCACTCGACCTAGATAGGTCTTGTCGAGTAGGAACTGAATCAGTGGGGGCACACTAAGTGCACCCACTCGGTGTAGTCCCCGAGACCATGGTCGACTGTGGCCAGTCGGCTGTGGTCTGAGAACCAAAGATATTGTTGTTTTTTACTCCTTACGCTCAAACTGGGCTAACCATGTTAAGTGGGAACGAAACCAGTGGGGGCACGCTAAGTGCACCCATTGGGTGTAGTCCCCGAGACTACTGTTGGATGTTTGATTCGGCAGCAGTCTTAGAACTCTTTTACTATGAGCTTGATTCTTGTATCTTTCCACTCGGAGATAAGTGTCAGCTGACTTGTCTAGCTGATATTTTGTAGAAATCTTGTGAACTTGGGGCCCAATTTGCCAATGTGGAGCAGGAGAAGACCCAACTTATGATTGACCTGGAACTTGCCAAGGAGAACCTGAAGAAAGCCCAAGAGGAAGTAGCAATCATGGGATGTAACCACTCAGTGACTGCATGCCTTGATATTTCCCCTATCTATCCTTTGAACCGAGTGATTTCACTCGAACAGATGTGCGTATTGATAATCATCATCTCCAAGCACGTCTGAGTAATGTTATTTCTTTAGACAAAATGAAGCAGGCCCTGGAGTAGAAGGATCTTGACCTTGCCGCGGTAGACAAGACGGCTCGTGAGAAGACTGAGCTTGCCGACCGGAAGCTGGCTTCAGTCGGAAAGTTGGAAGACGAGAACGCCAAGCTAAAGAGTGTTGTTGACGAAGCAAAGAAGGAAACCGTGCAACTGAAGGATGAACAAGTGGCTCTGACCAAGAAGAGGGATGAACTGAAAGCTTAGCTGAGTGATCTCGCGCAAAAGATGTTCCCGAAGCTTGAAGATACTCCCCTTCAGTTGACTGAAAAACTTTCATGCCATGTTGCTATCGATTCACTAACTTTCCATGCTTGCAGAATTCTGTCAGAGCTTCGAGGAAGAGACCGTGCGAATCGAGACTGGACTGGACCCCATCAACTCCCCTGTCAAAGATGAATTTGCCACGAACATGCTGCGACTGGAAGCTCGACTTGCTAATGTCTTGGACTACATCGCCGGCCTGAAAACCGCGATGTCTCAGGTCGACAAGGAGCTCTGGCCAGAGGTTGTGCAGCAAAATGACCTCGAGTCACTTATGACTCGACTCAACAATATCCTTGATTGAGTGGAGGCGTGGAAGAAGTCAGCTGCGTGTTGCGGTGCTGATGTCACTTTATCTCTCGTCCGCGTTCACTGTAGGGACGTCAAAGAAGAGAAGCTGAAGGATCTGCAAGTGGCCAACACCAAGAAGCATCAATTTCAATCCTTCATGGAGACCTTCATCGATGCAGCCACTCGCATCGTAGATGGCATTGACTTGGATTCATTTGTCGAGCCAGCCAGCCCTCCTCCCGATGAGTGAGAAACTTGATGACTTTATTTGCCTCGGAATGCCAAGTGGATTTTGTAATCGTTAAAACTCCTTCGAGCCTAATGCTCGAGTATTTTCGCTTGCAACTTCAAAAATTGCTAGATTTATCCAAACTTGGTTGCTTTATTCGAATGAATTTGTTTCGTTTCCTACTGTTCTTTGGATCTTCTTGGTTTGAGTCAAGTCAGAGGGTTGCTCTACACTTGGAGTCGACGTTGTACTTGTGCCGCAGCTCAGAGTGCGTCAGACATTGTACTTCTGGCACAGCTCAGAGTGCATCAGATGTTGTACTTCTGGCGCAGCTCAGAGTATGCCTTGGGGTGTTTTTAACTTAGGCGAGTGTGGGGTAGCGGCTAAGCCCCCGAGTGAGAGGATCGCTCTTCACTCGGAGTGCTTTTTAACTTAGGCGAGAACGAGATCGCAGCTAAGCCCCAGAGTGAGAGGATCGTTATTCACTCAGAGTGTTTTTTAACTTAGGTGAGTATGGGATCGCAACTAAGCCCCCGAGTGAGAGGATCGCTCTTCACTTGGAGTGTTTTTTGAACTTAGGCGAATCGGGTTCGTGGCTAAGCCCCCGAGTGAGAGAATCGCTCTTCACTCGGAGTGTTTTAAACTTAGGCAAGTCGGAATCACAGCTAAGCCCCCGAGTGAGAGGATCACTCTTCACTCGGAGCGTTTTTTGAACTTAAGCAATCGAGTTCGCAGCTAAGCCCCCGAGTGAGAGGATCGCTCTTCACTCAGAGTCTTTTTTAACTTAGGCGAGTACGAGATCGCAGCTAAGCCCCCGAGTGAGAGGATCGCTCTTCACTCGGAGTGTTTTTTGAACTTAGGTGAATCGGGTCCGCGGCTAAGCCCCCGAGTGAGAGGATCGCTCTTCACTCGGAGTGTTGTTTAACTTATGCGAGTACGGGATCGTAGCTAAGCACCCGAGTGAGAGGATCGCTCTTCACTTGGAGTGTTTTTTAACTTAGGTGAGTTGGGATCTGATGACCCACAAGTGTAGGGTATCTATCATAGTCCTTTCGATAAGTAAGAGTGTCGAACCCAACGAGGAGCAGAAGGAAATGACAAGCGGTTTTTTCAGTAAGGTATTCTCTGCAAGCACTGAAATTATCGGTAACAGATAGTTTTGTGATAAGCTAATTTGTAACGGGTAACAAGCAATGAAAGTAAATAAGGTGCAACAAGATGGCCCAATCCTTTTTGTAGCAAAGGACAAGCCTGGACTAGTTCTTATATGAGAAAAGCGCTCCCGAGGACACATGGGAATTATCATCAAGATAGTTTTCATCATGTTCATATGATTCGCATTCGTTACTTTGATACTTTGGTATGTGGGTGGACCGGTGCTTGGGTACCGCCCTTTCTTGGACAAGCATCCCACTTATGATTAACCCCTATTGCAAGCATCCACAACAACAAAAGAAGTATTAAAGTAAACCTAACCATAGCATGAAACATATGGATCCAAATCAGCCCCTTATGAAGCAACGCATAAACTAGGGTTTAAGCTTCTGTCACTCTAGCAACCCATCATCTACTTATTACTTCCCAATGCCTTCCTCTAGGCCCAAACAATGGTGAAGTGTCATGTAGTCGACATTCACATAACACCACTAGAGGATAGACAACATACATCTCATCAAAATATCGAACTTATACCAAATTCACATGATTACTTATAGCAAGACTTCTCCCATGTCGTCAGGAACAAACGTATCTACTCACAAATCATATTCATGTTCATAATTAGAGGGGTATTGATATGCATTAAGGATCTGAACATACAATCTTCCACCAAATAAACCAACTAGCATCAACTACAAGGAGTAATCGACACTACTAGCAACCCTCAGGTACCAATCTGAGGTTTTGGTACAAAGATTGGATACAAGAGATGAACTAGGGTTTGAGAGGAGATGGTGTTGGTGAAGATGTTGATGGATATTGACCCCCTCCCGATGAGAGGATCGATGGTGATGACGATGGTGATGATTTCCCCCTCCCGGAGGGATGTTTCCCCAGCAGAACAGCTTCACCGGAGCTCTAAATTGGTTCCGCCAAGGTTCCACCTCGTGGCGGCGGAGTTTCGTCCCGTAAGCTTGCTTATGATTTTTTCCAGGGTAAAAGACTTCATATTGCAGAAGATGGCCACCGGAGGGCTGTCAGGGGGCCCATGAGGCAGGGAGCGCGCCCTAGGGGGGCGCCCCCACCCTCATGGACAGGGTGTGACCCCCCTGATGTTGATTCTTTTGCTTGTATTTTTTATTAATTCCAAAAATGACTTTCGTGGAGTTTCAGGACTTTTGGAGTTGTGCAGAATAGGTCTCCAATATTTGCTCCTTTTCCAGCCAAGAATCCCAGCTGTCGGCATTCTCCCTCTTCATGTAAACCTTGTAAAATAAGATAGAATAGGCATAAGTATTGTGATATAAAGTGTAACAACAGCCCATAGTGCTACAAATATCGATATAAAAGCATGATGCAAAATGGACGTATCAACTCCCCCAAGCTTAGACGTCGCTTGTCCTCAAGCGGAAGCCGATATTGAAAAATATGTCCACATGTTTAGAGATAGAGGTGTCGATAAAATAACATACGGACATGGGGGCATCATGATCATTCTTATAACAGCAACATATATATATTTTCTTGTATGATTTCTTATTCTCAAGTAACAATCTATTCACAATGTCAAGTATGAATCATAAACTTAATTGAAAACTAACAAACTATAATCTTGGTCATTGAAGCAATTGCAATTTATCATAACCTTGGAAAGAGTCAATATAAGAGCTTTTTAGCAAGTCCACATACTCAACTATCATTTAGTCTTTCACAATTTCTAACACTCACGCAATACTTATGGGTATGAAGTTTTAATCGCACACAGAGAAATATAGGGGCTTATAGTGTTGCCTCCCAACCTTTTACCTCGAGGGTAATGTCAACAATAATAGTTCATGCTAACTTATATCCAGTTGGA
>NC_041389.1:674381919-674457539 GCF_002162155.2 Triticum dicoccoides
AAATATAAAAAGGAAAGGTGAAGATCACCATGACTCTTGCACAATGTATAAGACAAAAATAAAAGATAGGCCCTTCGCAAAAGGAAGCAGAGGTTGTCATGTACTTTTATGGTTGGATGCACGAGATCTTAATGCAAAAGAATGTCACTTTATATTGCCACTTGTGATAGAGACCTTTATTATGCAGTCCATCGCTTTTATTACTTCCATATCACAAGATCGTATAAAGCTTATTTTCTCTGCACTAATAAGTCATAGATATTTAGAGAGAAATTTTTATTGCATGCACCATGACAACTTACTTGAAGGATCTTAGTCAATCCATAGGTAAATATGGTGGACTCTGATGGCAAAACTGGTTTTAAGGGTATTCGGAAACACAAGTAGTAACTCTACTTGTGGCAAGGACTTTGGCTAGCATGAGAGGGAAAAGGCAAGCTCAGCATGTTGGATGATCCATGACAATATACTTTATTTCAGATATAAGAAAACATAACCCAATACGTTGTCTTCCTTGTCCAACGTCAACTCTTTAGCATGTCATATTTTAATGAGTGCTCACTGATACGTCTCCAACGTATCTATAATTTTTTATTGTTCCATGCTATTATATTACCCCTTTTGGATGTTTATGGGCTTTATTTTACACATTTATATCATTTTTGGGACTAACCTAGTAACCGGAGGCCCAGACCGTATTGCTGTTTTTTTGCCTATTTCAGTATTTCGAAGAAAAGGAATATCAAACGGAGTCCAAACGGAATGAAACCTTCGGGAGCGTGATTTTTGGAACGAACGTGATCTAGAGGACTTGGAGTGCAAGTCAAGAAGCGGTCGAGGCGGCCACGAGGGTGGAGGGCACGCCTACCCCTACATGGCGCGCCCCTATCTCCTAGGCCCCTCGAGCGGCCACCGACGTACTTCTTCCTCCTATATATACCTACGTACCCCGAAAACATCCAGGGAGCCACCGAACACAATTTCCACCGCTGTAACCTTCTGTATCCACGAGATCCCATCTTGGAGCCTTCGTCGGTGCTCCGCCGGAGGGGGAATCAACCATGGAGGGCTTCTACATCAACACCATAGCCCCTTCGATGAGTTGTGAGTAGTTTACCATAGACCTTCGCGTCCATAGTTATTCGCTAGATGGCTTCTTCTCTCTTTTTGGGTCTCAATACAATGTTCTCCCTGTCGGTGTCAAAACCGGTGGATCTCGGGTAGGGGGTCCTGAACTGTGCGTCTAGGCGGATGGTAACAGGAGACAAGGGACACAATGTTTTTACCCAGGTTCGGGCCCTCTCGATGGAGGTAAAACCCTACTCCTGCTTGATTAATATTGATGATATGGGTAGTACAAGAGTAGATCTACCACGAGATCGGAGTGGGTAAACCCTAGAATCTAGCCTATGGTCTGATTGTTGTTCGTCCTACGGACTAAAACTCTCCGGTTTATATAGACACCGGAGAGGGCTAGGGTTACACAGAGTCGGTTACAATGGGAGGAGATCTTCATATCGTATCGCCAAGCTTGCCTTCCATGCCAAGGAAAGTCCCATCCGGACACGTGACGGAGTCTTCAATCTTGTATCTTCATAGTCCAGGAGTCCGGCCAAAGGTCTTAGTCCGGCAATCTGGACACCCCCTAATCCAGGACTCCCTCAGTAGCCCCCGAACCAGGCTTCAATGACGACGAGTCCGGCGCGCAAGTTGTCTTCGGCATTGCAAGGCGGGTTCTCCTGCAAATTCTCTGTATCCATCGAATAGTGTACGGCTTCTAGTGTGTGTTGTCCTCCTCGGCTTCTGTGCCCCATAATGACCATCTTCCATGCGTCAGGAGAATGTGAAAAGCCAGGGGGTTTTCTTTTCACTTACCCCCCTGGTTGCGTTAATGAGCCGCCCATAAAAGAGACGGGGATTTAGATCCAATTCGCACCATCTTCCCTCCGCCAGTCTACATCGGAGCGCCTCTGACAAAGATCCATTCCATCATGGCCAGTCGGTGCCGCTCCTCCTCTCGCCCATCCAGCCCTCGGCCCGGAGATTGGGGGCGGTGTTCCGTCCCGCATAGCAAGTTAGGAGAGCTTCGGTCCAAGGGGCTTCTCCCCCCAGCATATATGGTCCCAGTTCGAGCCGGGATTGCTGCCTATAGCGGCGGAGAGCAGGCGGAGGGCGTTCCCAATCCCTCTCAAGGAGAGCGGGTATGCTTAGTCCCTTATTTGATGAGAGGACTAGGATTTCCAATTCATCCGTTTCTCCGAGGGTTGCTGGAGTTCTACGGCCTCCAGCTACATAACCTCATGCCCGCCTCCATTTTGCACATCGCGGGCTTCGTGGCCCTCTGCGAGCTGTTCTTGGGTGTTGAGGCCCATTTCGCGCTGTGGAAGAGGTTGTTTTGCCTTGTGCCTCGTTCTCAGGAGGGGTCAATTTATCAGGTGGGCGGAGCCGAACTATGGCGCATCGCCAGGACCGGATATCTATCCGGCACCCCAAAGAGGGTGTCCGAAGACTGGCCCTCGGAGTGGTTTTATATAGATGACGTCCCTCTGCCGGACCCTGTACGGATCGGCCTCCGCGAGTTCAATAATGCCCCGTTGAAGAAGCGCCTGAGTTGGCGCCCACGGAACCCTTAGAGGGAAGCTGACAGGGACGTCCTGTACCTGATGAGCCGGATAAGGTTGTTGGCTCATTCCGGACTGACCATGATTAAGGTCATGGCCATATGCATTATGCGAGGGGTGCAGCCGCTTTAATACAGAGGCCACCCCATGTGGGATTTCAATGGGGAGGATGATGCTACCCGGTGCGGTCGCAAGGGGCCAGATTCGGCCGCCACTTTAACGAGGATCTTATCCGCTTTGTACAAGGGGGAAGAGGAAGAATTCCTCCGTGTCAACCAGGAAGGCGGATTCTCTATGTACAATCCTCCTAGTTGGGTGAGCGGACACTTTCACTTGCCTATCCATTTTCGAAATTCCCGTAGTTGAGTACTTAGACTAGTAATGTCTAAAAGCAGGAGCTGCGCCAGGCTGTGAAGGAAATAAATAGCCCTGCTCCACAACCCAAGGATCCAGAACGGTCCCTTGATCCGGACTCCCAAGAAGATCCAGACTTATGCCTGGAGTTGATTGATTAAGTATTTCATCAATTGAGCAAGGATAACTCCCTAGTGGCCATCACGACCGACTATCCCGGACTACTTCCAGCCTCCAAGGTAACTAAGACCGAAGTCCCAGTATTCTCATGCTTTATCTTGCATGCCGTGCACTAACAATGTTTCGCAGGGTAAATCCTTGAGGCGGAAGGCCGAGCCCACAGTGGGCAGCCAACAAGGGCCGCTGAAGCCAGGCGGGCCAAAAAGAAGTGCGGACCAGATCAAGATTCCGGCGCACCGGTATGGTGTGCGGATTTAATGCTTAGGGTTTATGCCCTTGAGTCTTACTAATGCTCATGATTTTCTTAGAAAGAAAAGAGCCCGCCGAACAATGTCCACCGGCCAAGGTTCGAGGCCGGGTCCGGAAGAGGAGGCGAAGACGGGACGCGCCTCGGGCGCTCCTCCGACAGAGGGCACCGATGGGCTATCTGCCACCAATTCAGAGGTGGAGAGTGCCCTAAACCACAGGCGCCACCGGACTGTTCTTCATGACGCGTGTTTTTCCCCAGAGGCGTTGGACGCCTTTAATACAGGAGATGCGTATCTCCGTGCTGCTCAAAATGGTCTAGCCAGAGCCATGGAGCAGTATGTGAAAGACATACAGGTGAGTAGAATTGAAGGTTATATATGTCAGTAGCCCCCGAGACTTGAAACAGTGAAGATAACTGTTTGAAGGATCATGCGCTATGGAGTGTCTTACAAAGAAGAACACGCAATTGTCCCAGGAGCTCGAAGAGTGCAAGGCTCAGCTCGAGGCCGCATTGGCCACTTCAGAGAATGTCAAGGGGACTCCCGCGGGTAATATGTGCTTCGAAAGGTAGCTCCGTTTTGAAATGCGGCAGGCGTGCAACCCTGACTATAATAATGCAGATGAGGCCGGAGTAAATCCGGACCAGCAACAACTCCTACGCCAACTAAAGGCTGGCGAGAGCGTGCTGACGAGGGTGAGGCAAGAGAAGAACAAGCTTCAAGACGCCAATACCCAGCTAGGCGAGGAACTGAAAGATGTTCGTATTCAGCTGTCTTCTATCGTGAAGGAGAATCGGCGACTTCGACGCGACATTTTTAGTAAGTGCTTGAATGAATCTTCGAAAAAATAATTCGGCGAGTAAGTCGATTGATAGAGCTATGTCTGTAGGCCTGCTGACAGGTCGTCCGGTGGAGGAAATGCCCGGTTCATCGGGAGACCTTCTTCCCGAGCTGTTGCAACTACACGAGCGAGTTCGGCAGGCAATGCAAGGCGTCATCCAGGCTATGTGGCCATCCCTCTCCGTGCCCGAAGGCCTTGAGGAGCTTTCCAAGAAGCTGGAGGGAGTGCGGCAGCACTTCCGGTTATGGAAGATATCGGCTTGCCGTCAAGGTGCCAGGGAGGCCTGGGCCATGGTGAAGACTCAGTACACGAAGGCTGACCCAAACCACATGGCCGAGGCCGGCCCTATAGGTCCGGACGGAAAGGAGATCCCGGTCAGCTTGGTATATGGCCAGGTGGAGCTGGCTGCAAAGTATTCCCAATAGGACTGTAAATCAGACCGCCTGTTAGATGGCATTGAAGAAGAATATGCCGAGTCAGATTGACTATGTAAAAATGACATAAAAAATGTCCTCTAGCCGGATTGTAGATCGTTTGTCATTGCGGACCTTTTCGCTTCGACCTCTGGACCCTATAGTCTGGAGTGTGTCCGAATACCCTCTTGGTTATGTAAGAACCGGGGCATGCATGGAGACAAGGCGTAGGGGTCATAAGTGCTTTAGCAGACAAGTGCCCAACTAGTTATGTTATATTACATGGTTAGTAAGAAACATCTTCCAGAGAGAATAGTTCCATTAGGGGTTCCTTTCCCTGGGAGGCATGCCCTAAAGTGCATGTCCGAACTGTCGGAAAGAGCAGAAAAGCATCTGGGGGTAAATAAGTAAATACGAAAGATCATCTTTTAGCTCACCGACCGAATATTCCCTTAAGAACACTATCTTTCGGCTTCACCCAGTCTGAGGTACACATCCGGCTGACCCGGCAGTAACAATCGCAGAGGTGCTCCCTTTACCACCTAGCCGAACGAACGGGAACGTAGGGGTAAGCACAGGAGCCAGGCAACCCAGCTTGGCCTAAACTTAAGTCATATCGATGCATATAATGGTGTATAAAAGGTTCATGCGGAAGCATTACACATGTTTTGGGCATGAGGCCCGTTTTATATAAACTTCTTGGTAGAGAAGCCCCCAGGTATTGTGAGTGCAGGTAGCGCGTCGGGTGCGTGCGAATATTGCACATGCGAGCCCCTAAGGGCTTGTGAGAAAAAAGGGGGAGGGAGAAGGAACAAAATCCTGGACTGCCAAAAATAAAAACAAAAAAATGAAAGAAAGGGACGAGGGAAGGAGACGAACACGGAGTCCGGTGCTAGGCGTAGAACCTTCATAGGCGTGCTGCATTCCATGGGTTCGGCTCGAGTCGGTTGTCCGATGCGCCTCGCAGACGGTACGCTCCGCCGGTCAGTACTTGGTCGATGATGAAGGGGCCCTCCCATTTGGGCTTTAATTTATCCTTTTTCTTGTCCGGCAGGCGTAGAACTAGTTCGCCAACGTTATATGTTTTGGCCCGTACTTCTCTGCTTTGTTATCTACGAGCCTGCTGTTGATAGAATGCGGAACGAGCCTTTGCCACGTCGCGCTCCTCTTCCAATGCGTCCAAGCTGTCCTGCCGATCGAGCTCGGCTTCTCTTTCTTTGTACATGCGCACTCGAGGTGAGTCATGGATTATGTCGCATGGCAATACTGCCTCTGCGCCGTATACCATAAAAATGGTGTGAATCCGGTAGTGCGATTCGGCGTGGTCAGCATCCCCCAAAGTACGGAGTCAAGCTCCTCTACCCAGTGCGTGTCAGATTCCTTGAGGGATCGCACTAGTCTGGGTTTGATGCCGCTCATAATGAGACCATTGGCCCGTTCGACTTGACCGTTAGTTTGAGGGTGATAGACTAAAGCATAGTCGAGCTTGATGCCCATGTTTTTGCACCAAAGTTTGACTTCATCGGCCGTGAAGTTTGTGTCGTTGTCGGTTATGATGCTGTGGGGGACACCGTAACGGTGTACGACCCCGGATATGAAGTCTATCACTGGTCCGGATTCGGCCGTCTTTACAGGCTTGGCTTCTATCCATTTGGTGAATTTGTCCACCATGACCAGTAGGTATTTTGGCTTGTGGGTTCCTCCTTTAAGGGGTCCGACCATGTCAAGCCCCCAGACCGTGATAGGCCAGGTAATGGGTATAGTTTGTTGGGCGGTAGGCGGCATGTGGCTTTGGTTGGCGAATAACTGGCAACCAACACATCGTTGCACTAAGTCCTGAGCGTCTGCCCCGTCCGTTGGCCAATAAAATCCGGTACGGAAGGCCTTGCTTACAAGGGCCCGGGCTACGGCGTGGTGCCCGCCGAGTCCAGCATGGATTTCAGCCAAAAGGTCTCGTCCTTCTTCTTCGGAGATACACCTTTGAAGGACTCCGATTGTGCATTTCTTGTAAAGCTCTCCCTCGTGGACTTTGTAGGCTTTAGATCGCCGCACTATGCAGCGGGCCTTGTTTTGGTCCTCGGGAAGTTCCTGCCTAGTTAGGTAGGCTAGGAATGGCTTTGTCCAAGGGGCAATGATTGCTATTATTTCGTGGGCTGACGGCGTTGTTTCGTTGGTGTAGCCCCCAATTGTGTGAGGATGCTCGGTGAGGGGCAGTGTAGTTGTGTCCGGGCTATTGTTTCCGGATTGTCCGTCCCATGATACAGATGGCTTGAACAACCTTTCTAGGAAGATGTTGGGAGGGATGGCCTCGCGCTTGGCGCTGATGCGTGTCAGCACGTCTGCTGCTTGGTTATTTTCCCGGGCTATGTGATGAAATTCGATCCCCTCAAACCGAGCTAACATCTTTAAGATGGTGCTGCAGTAAGCTGCCATTTTTGGGTCCTTGGCGTCGAAGTCTCCATTTATTTGGGATATTGCGAGATTTGAATCCCCGCGGACCTCTAGGCGCTGAATGCCCATGGAGACTGCCATTCGGAGGCCATGTAAAAGGGCCTCGTATTCGGCTGCGTTGTTCGAATCTGTGTACATTATCTGAAGTACGTATTGGACTGTGTCCCCGGTTGGGGACGTCAGAACGACGCCAGCCCCCAGGCCAGCCAACATTTTGGAGCTGTCGAAGTGCATGATCCAGTTGGAGTAGGCGCCGTATTCTTTAGGGAGTTCGGCTTCAGTCCATTCGGCAATGAAGTCGGCCAAAACCTGCGACTTAATAGATCGCCTTGGCTTGTAGGTTATGTCGAACGGGAGGAGCTCGATGGCCCATTTGGCAATCTGGCCCGTTGCGTCGTGGTTGTTTATAATGTCATTAAGGGGTACTTCGGATGCCACTGTTATGGAGCACTCTTGAAAGTAGTGTCGCAGCTTCCGGGATGCCATGAACACCGTGTATGCTATCTTTTGATAATGCGGGTACCGTGACTTGCATGGAGTTAGCACAGTGGACACATAGTACACTGGTTTTTGGAGGGGGAACTTGTGTCCGTCCGCTTCTCGTTCGACGACGAGCACCGCGCTTACAACTTGATGGGTTGCCGCGATGTATAATAGCATTGGTTCACCCGTGTTGGGCGCGGCCAAGACCGAATTTGTTGCCAATATGGCTTTTATTTCTTCGAGTCCGGCCGTGGCGGCCTCCGTCCACTCGAAGTGGTCGGTGCGCTGTAGGAGGCGATAGAGGGGTAATGCCTTTTCTACTAAGCGAGAGATAAAGCGGCTTAGAGCCGCCACACATCCCATCAGTTTTTGTATTTGTTTGAGGTCCTTTGGGGTATCTAATTGTGATAGAGCTCGGATCTTGGTTGGGTTTGCTTTGATTTCTCTACCGAATACGATGAAGCCCAGGAGCTTTCCGGCTGGTACGCCGAAAACGCATTTTTCCAGGTTGAGCTTAATGTCATATGTTCGGAGATTGTCGAACGTGAGCCTCAAGTCGTCTACTAGAGTATCGACGTGTTTTGTTTTGACGACCACGTCATCTACGTATGCTTCGACTGTTTTGCCGATCTGGTTGGCCAGACATGTCTGAATCATGCGCTGATATGTTGCGCCGGCATTTTTGAGCCCGAAGGGCATCGTGTTGAAGCAGAATGGGCCGTATGGGGTGATGAAGTCCGTTGCGGCCTGGTCTGACTCTGCCATCTTGATTTGATGGTAGCCAGAGTATGCATCGAGGAAACACAATGAGTCTGCGGTGGCGTCGATGATTTGATCAATTCGGGGGAGTGGGAAAGGGTCCTTTGGACATGCCTTGTTTAGGTCTTTGAAATCGACACATAGGCGCCAAGATTTGTCCTTCTTTGGTACCATCACCAGGTTTGCTAGCCAGTCTGGATGTTTTATGTCTCTGATGAACCTGGCTTCCAGCTGTTTTGCTAGCTCCTCTCCCATGGCTTGTCTCTTAGGTTCGGAAAAGCGCCGTAGGGTCTGCTTGACGGGTTTAAACCCTTTTATGATGTTCAGGCTGTGCTCGGCCAGCCTGCGTGGGATTCCTGGCACATCCGAGGGGTGCCAGGCGAAAATGTCCCAATTTTCTCGCAGAAAGTCTCTAAGTGCGGCGTCTACATCGGGTTTTAATTGTGCCCCGATGGAGGCCGTTTTTGTTGGGTCCGTTGGATGGACTTGGAATTTGACTATTTCATCCCCTGGTTTAAAAGAGGTGGACTTGGATCTCTTGTCTAGTATCACGTCGTCCCTGTCCACCGTGGAGCGCAACGCCGTTAATTCCTCAGCCGCTAGGGCCTCAGATAATGCCTCCAGGGCCAGTGCGGCTGTCTTGTTTTCAGCGCGGAGCGCTATGTCCGGATCACTTGCGAGAGTGATGATTCCGTTGGGCCCGGGCATTTTGAGCTTCATGTACCCGTAATGGGGTATGGCTTGGAAAATTGTAAATGCTTCTCGCCCTAGCAGAGCGTGGTAGCCGCTGCTGAACGGGGCCACTTGAAATGTGACCTCCTCGGATCTGTAATTGTCCGGCGTGCCGAACACCACATCCAGTGTGATTTTTTCTGAACAGCATGCTTCCCGGCTTGGGATTATTCCCCTAAAAGTTGTGTTGCTTCGCTCAATGCGGCTCTAGTCAATTTCCATTTTTCGCAGGGTTTCCTCGTAGATGAGGTTGAGTCCGCTGCCGCCGTCCATGAGTACCTTTGTAAGTTGGAAGCCATCCGCTATTGGACTGAGGACCAATGCGGCTAGTGCTCGGGCTGTCTGGAATTTAGGTTCGTCACTGGTATTAAAGGTGATAGCCGTGTCACTCTATGGGTTTATTGTTGCTACTTGGTAGACTTCGGTGATGTTGCGGAGCGTTCGTTTCCTTGCATTGTTTGATGTGAACATCTCGAAGACTGTCGACACCGTACTGGGGAGGTATTCTTCGGGTGCTGGAGTTAAAAGCTCCTCGCCACTTCTGGCTACCTGCCGTAGTATCCAACATGCTCTGAGGCTGTGCGTTGGTGTGGCTTTCCCTGAATTATGAATTCTACAGGGTCCATTGAGCCATCCTTCCAATACGGTCCCGTACCCTATAGAGGGTTTTTGTTTTTTGATATTTGGCTCAGATGCCTGGAGATAATGCGCCCTTTTGTTTCGGACTCGTGTTATATTCGGGGCCGGATTGTCCCAGAATTTATCTTCGGTTTTCCGAACGCTTTCAATCGCACAGTACTTTTGTACTATGGATGTCAAGTCGGCGAATCGTGTAATTTTGCGGCGACTTATGGCGTTGAGGATTCCGATGTCCGTGCAGTTATTAAGGAAGAGCGAAATTGCTTCTTTCTCATAGCAGTCCTTTATCCTGTTCATAACCAGGAGGAATCTGGCCCAGTAGTGGTGTACTGTTTCTCCGGACTCTTGTCGTATTAGGGATAAATCCCGTATAGTTGGGTGGGCGGGTGGAAATAGATCCGGAACCCTGCCCGATGTAAGATTCAGGGGCCGAGCGGTTTCCGAATTCGGAAGCTTGCTTTCTCGGATATTATTCAATGAATCGGGCCTGCTGCCTGACTTTAGGTTCAGGGTTCAGGCGACATCCTCCCCTCCGCGGGTATCCGGCTTGGAGGGATCGAGAATCCGGACGCATCTGGTACTTAGGGCGGGCGAAGACTCACCACATTGTTTTTCCACCACTTCGACGTGGTGGGTAATCTGGGGAGATTTAATCTCTCTCTGATCAGGTTTAAGCCCAATCTGGTCGTAATCAGTAGCGACTCCCAGGGCCGCGATGCGATCCAAGAGTTTGTTCAGGGAGAAGAGCTCCATCGGATCCAACTGCTCGGCGAGCTCCGAGCTAATGCGAAGATTGCTTTCGATGTCCCGAGAGGTCATCGTTGGCGCGGCGGCCGGACTGGTGGTCATCAAAAACCTGCCTAGCCAAAGAGTTTGGCCGACAGCCAAAGCTCCTTTAGCAACGACGATGTCTTTAAAGACGGGAGCGACATCCTTCCTGATGGTGACGACACAACGGAACTCTCAATGAAAGCACCAATGTCGGTGTCAAAACCAGCGGATCTCGGGTAGGGGGTCCCGAACTGTGCGTCTAGGCGGATGGTAACAGGAGACAAGGGACACGATGTTTTTACCCAGGTTCGGGCCCTCTCGATGGAGGTAAAACCCTACTCCTGCTTGATTAATATTGATGATATGGGTAGTACAAGAGTAGATCTACCACGAGATCGGAGTGGCTAAACCCTAGAATCTAGCCTATGGTCTGATTGTTGTTCGTCCTACGGACTAAAACTCTCCGGTTTATATAGACACCGGAGAGGGCTAGGGTTACACAGAGTCGGTTACAATGGGAGGAGATCTTCATATCGTATCGCCAAGCTTGCCTTCCACGCCAAGGAAAGTCCCATCCGGACACGGGACGGAGTCTTCAATCTTGTATCCTCATAGTCCAGGAGTCCGGCCAAAGGTCTTAGTCCGGCCATCCGGACACCCCCTAATCCAGGACTCCCTCACTCCCCCTCTCTTCTGGAGATCTATTCGATGTAAACTCTTTTTGCGGTGTGTTTGTCGAGATACGATGAATTGTGGGTTTATGATCAAGTTTATCTATGAGAAATATTTGAATCTTCTCTGAATTCTTTTATGTATGATTGATTTATCTTTGCAAGTCTCTTCGAATTATCAA
Organism: Triticum dicoccoides; assembly: GCF_002162155.2. Taxonomy (NCBI): domain Eukaryota; kingdom Viridiplantae; phylum Streptophyta; class Magnoliopsida; order Poales; family Poaceae; genus Triticum; species Triticum dicoccoides. The sequence continues at coordinate 674,393,265 of NC_041389.1, forward strand.
TTTGGTTTGGCCTACTAGCTTGATCTTTCTTGCCATGGGAGAAGTGCTTAGCTTTGGGTTCAATATTGCGGTGTCCTTACATAGTGACAGAAAGGGTTGCAAGGCACGTATTGTATTGCTTCCATCGAGGATAAAAATATGGGGTTTATATCATATTGCTTGAGTTTATCCCTCTACGTCATGTCATCTTTCTTAATGCGTTACTCTGTTCTTATGAACTTAATACTCTAGATGCATGCTGGATAGCGGTCAATGTGTGGAGTAATAGTAGTAGATGCAGGTAGGAGTCGGTCTACTTGTCACGGACGTGATGCCTATATACATGATCATGCCTAGATAATCTCATAATTATTCGCTTTTCTATCAATTGCTCGATAGTAATTTGTTCACCCCCCGTAATACTTATGCTATCTTGAGAGAAGCCACTAGTGAAACCTATGGCCCCCGGGTCTATCTTTTATCATACAATCTTTCAATCTACTTTTATTTGCATCTTTACTTTTTGCATTTATATTATAAAATACCAAAACTATATTTATCTTATCATACTATCTCTATCAGATCTCACTTACGCAAGTGGCCATGAAGGGATTGACAACCCCTTTATTGCGTTGGTTGCAAGTTCTTTGTTTGTTTGTGTGGGCGCGTGGGACTTTTGAGGAGCCTCCTACTGGATTGATACCTTGGTTCTAAAAAACTGAGGGAAATACTTACGCTACTATTGCTGCATCACCCTTTCCTCTTCAAGGAAAACCAACACAAGCTCAAGACGTAGCACTCACAATCATAAAAGATGTCCAAGATAGTATATTTATATGTGAGAACCTCTCTTTCTTTATCACTTCCTATTAATTGCAACGATGACCAAACTATGTTTGCCAACTCCCAACAACTTTTATTCATCATACTCTTTATATGTGAAGTCATCACTCATAATAAGATCAATATGATTACTTTATTTCTTTTTACTATTTCTTTTTCTTGTAATTCCCTCAAGATCATAGCAAAGCAGCAAAGCCCTTGACTCAACACTAATCTTTATTATATATAGCTCACAGACTCGATTACATAGAGGGATCGTAAAGCAAAACTCAAAACTAAATCATACCAAAGCTTTATTCTACTAGATCAAGATATTTCTAAAAAGGATCAAACTAAGTAAAATGGTAAATATAGGAGTGTGATGGTGATACGATACCGGGGCACCTCCCCCAAGCTCTGCAGTTGCCAAGGGGAGTGCCCATACCCATGTGATTATGTCTCCTTTGCTGGTGAAGAGGGTGGTGACTGAGTTGTTGATGATGCGGGCCTCTTCTTTAATTTGCGTTTGAGGATAGAATTTTGCTCCCTTAGATCATCGATCTCCTGCAAGAGACGAAAAGGAATAAACTCGATCTTCGGTTTCTTTGCTCTATCAGGGAGGCTTGACTTTTTAAACTCCACATGCATGTCCCCAGGTTGAGGTAATGTGACTTCATCTTCATCCGAGCTCGTCTCCTCCTTTCCCTTAGGCTCGTAATCTTCTTCTTCCTCAGTGGTCCAACAATAATGGTCCACGTCCCCGTAGACCTTAGGGTCTGCAAGGTAATCAGCCACATAGCTTTCTCCCTCAGAATCCTGGGATGACATATTGTTCAACTCTGCAATGAAAATAGCTCATGGCAAAAATAGAGGATAATTGCGCGATATGATGGTCAAAACCTTCGGGAGATTATATAATGAATTTTTACCGACCAAAAGAAGTATCGAGTAAGAAAACGGAGTCCGGAGAGCACACGAGGTGCCCACGAGGCAGGAGGGCACGCCCTCCACCCTCGTGGACGCCTCGTGTCTTTCCCGGACTACCTCTTATTTTCCTATTTTCTCAAATATTCCAAAACAGAGAACAAATGCTGTTAGAACAGTTTTGGAGTCGGTTTACTTACCGTACCACGTACCTATTCCTTTTCGGGGTCTGGAACGTTCTGGAAAGTGCCCCTTATGTATTCCTCCGGGGTTACGGTTTCAATAACATTAGTTTCAATATTTATTGGATTACCTGAGATATAATGTTTGATTCTTTGACCATCCACCAACTTCGTATTCATGCCTTCGAAGTTGTTGTTTTTTATGGCACCGGAACGATAGACTTCCTCAATAACGTAAGGGCCTTCCCATTCAGAGAGAAGTTTTCCTGCAAAAAATCTTAACGAGAGTTGAAAAGCAACACATAATCACCTAAATTAAACTCATGCTTTTGTATCATTTTGTCATGCCATCTTTTAACTTTTTCCTTAAATAGTTTGGCATTCTCATAGGCTTGAGTTCTCCATTCATCAAGTGAGATAATGTCAAATATGCTCTTCTCACCGGCAAGTTTAAAATCATAATTTAGCTCTTTAATAGCCCAATATGCCTTATGTTCTAGTTCAAGAGGTAAGTGACATGCTTTTCCGTAAACCATTTTATATGGAGACATGCCCATAGGATTTTTGTATGCAGTTCTGTAAGCCCATAATGCATCATCATGTTTCTTGGACCAATTCTTTCTAGATCTATTAACAGTCTTTTGCAAAATTAATTTAAGCTCTCTGTTACTCAGCTCTACTTGGCCACTAGACTGTGGGTGATAAGGAGATGCAATTCTATGGTTAACATCATACTTAGCAAGCATTTTACGAAAAGCACCATGAATAAAATGTGAACCACCATTAGTCATTAGGTATCTAGGGACTCCAAACCTCGGAAAAATAACTTCTTTAAGCATCTTAATAGAGGTGTTATGATCAACACTACTAGTGGGAATAGCTTCTACCCACTTAGTAACGTAATCAACAATAACTAAAATGTGTGTATACCCATTAGAGGAAGGAAATGGTCCCATATAATCAAAGCCCCAAACATCAAATGGTTCAATAACAAGAGAATAATTCATAGGCATTTCTTGACGTCTACTAATGTTACCAATTCTTTGACATTCATCACAAGACAAGACAAACTTACAGGCATCCTTGAAGAGAGTAGGCCAATAAAAACCAGATTGCAATACCTTATGTGCAGTTCTATCTCCAGCGTGGTGTCCTCCATACGCCTTGGATTGACACTTGCGTAGGATCTGTTCCTGTTCATGCTCAGGTACACAACATCTAATAATACCATCTACTCATTCTTTATAAAGGTGTGGGTCATCCCAGAAGTAATGTCTTAAATCATAGAAAAACCTTTTCTTTTGTTGATATGTGAAACTAGGTGGTATGAATTTAGCAACAATGTAATTAGCATAATTAGCATACCATGGAGCAGTACGAGAAGCATTTATGAAAGCTAATTGTTCTTCAGGAAAGCTATCATCAATAGGTAGTGGGTGAGGGAGTCCTGGATTAGGGGTTATCCGGACAGCCGGACTATATACTTTGGCCGGACTGTTGGACCGTGAAGATACAAGACTCAAGACTTCGTCCCGTGTCCAGATGGGACTCTCCTTTGCGTGGAAGACAAGCTTGCGATTCAGATATTATATTTCCTTCCTTGTAACCGACTCCATGTAAACCCTAGCTCTCTCCGGTGTCTATATAAACCGGAGAGTTTAGTCCGTATGAGGACGATCACCACATTCATAATCATCATAGGCTAGCTTCTAGGGTTTAGCCTCTGTGATCTCGTGGTAGATTAACTCTTGTAACACTGATATCATCAATATCAATCAAGCAGGAAGTAGGGTTTTGACACCGACATTGGTGCTTTCATTGAGAGTTCCTCTGTGTTGTCGCTGCAAGGCTTGATGGCTCCTTCAATCGTCAACAACAACGTGGTCCAGGGTGAGACTTTCTCCCCCGGACAGATCTTCGTGTTCGGCGGCTTCGCACTGCGGGCCAATTCGCTTGGCCATCTGGAGAAGATCGACAACTCCGCCCCTGGCCATCAGGTCAGGTTTGGAAACCTAAACTACACGGCCGATGTGCGTGGAGACTTGATCTTCAACGGATTCGGCCTATGACAGGAGCGCCAGACAGTCACGATGGGCACGACTTAGACTTGCTGACGGACAACGCTCGGGATATCGCCCCTGCAGGAGCCCCGGACCTAAATCCAGGGCAGATTGCGTCGCCCAAGGACGGGTGGATGGACCCCGCCCCAGAGGCCGCACACCCATCAGCGATAGAGCCGAACACAGACTTCACCCCCAAGGAAGCCTGTGACACCGGATCCCCAGACTCATATCCGGCTGTAGGTCCCAGTCCGCACACCTCCGAGACCGCCGAACCTGGCTGGGCTTTGGTAATGGAGTTCACCGCTGCGGATATCTTCCAGCACTCACCCTTTGGCGACATGATAAACTCATTAAAGTCTCTCTCTTTGTCAGGAGACTCTTGGCCGAACTATGTCCGGCTCGAGTGGGAAGCTGGCGACGAGGGAATTCATTGCCCACCCACCGCCCACTTCATAGCCACGGTCAATGATTTGACCTACGTGCTTGACTTCGACTCCGAAGACGTCGACGGTTTGGACGACGATGTAGGAGAAGAACAGGAACCACCACCCACGGGGCGGTGGACAGCCACCTCTTCATATGACATATATATGGTGGACACTCCGAAAGAAACCAATGGCGATGTTGCAAAGGAGGATAACCCCTCAAAGAAGAAAGCAAAGCATGGGCGTCACCAGCGCCGCTCCAAGCCCCGCCACAGCAATACCGGTACTAGAGACGAAAACAATCCGGACGGTGCCGAAGATGAATACAACCCCGGCCAGCCTGCCTTCGAGCAGGCCGAGCAGGAAGACGGGCAGGTCAGCCCAAACGAACAGGCGACGGACGGGTATCTGGAGGAGGACAACTACATTCCCCCCTCCGAAGACGAGATTAGCCTCGGGGACGACGAGTTCGGCGTGCCTGAGGACCCCGTGGAGCAGGAGCGCTTCAAGCGCCGGCTTATGGCCACTGCGAGAAGCCTGAAAAAGAAGCAGCAGTAGCTCCAAGCTGATCAAGACCTGCTCATAGACAGATGGACAGAAGTCCTGGCAGCCGAGGAATATGGACTAGAGTGCTACACGGCTGACCGGCCACCTCGTGGTCGTGATAAAACGGCATATCGGCCCGAATACCAGCCCGCACCCCCACGATAGTTTACTACGGCCTGGGGCAATACGCAGGACCTGTGACACAGAATGGAAAACAACATAGGACAACCAAGATCGATCTACGGATCACGGGGGCGCGCCACAGCACATGACGATGACCGTCATACCAGATAAACAAACAATAAATCCGGCCGGGCCGAACACAACCGACCATACTTAGTCGGACTGCGTCGCGACATAGCCCGGCATAGAGGCACCGCACACCCCCTCCGCTTCACTGATGAAATAATGGATCATGAATTCCCAGAAGGGTTTAAACCCGTTAACATTGAATCATACAATGGCACAACAGACCCCGCAGTATGGATCGAAGATTTCCTTCTCCACATTCACATGGCCCGCGGAGACGGTCTACACGCCATCAAGTATCTTCCCCTTAAGCTCAAAGGACAAGCCAGGCACTGGCTAAATAGCTTGCCGGCAAATTCCATTGGCAGTTGGGAAAACCTAGAGGACGCTTTCCTCGACAACTTCCAGGGCACATACGTGCGACCACCGGATGCTGATGACTTGAGCCACATTACCCAACAGCCCAGAGAGTCAGCCAGAAAATTCCGGACTCGGTTCCTAACTAAAAAGAACCAAATTGTCGACCGTCCGAATGCCGAAGCCCTGGCAGCCTTTAAGAATAATATCCGCGACCAGTGGCTTGCCCGGCACCTCGGCTGGGAAAAACCAAAATCCATGGCGGCCCTCACGACACTCATGACACGCTTTTCCGCAGGCGAGGATAGCTGGTTGGCTCGTAGCAGCACCACGCCAATAAACTCAGGCACTTCAACGTCCGTGACAATAACGGCAAGCCATGGCGTAACAGACATAAGCGTCAGAACAATGGCGATAACACTGAAGACACGGCAGGCAATGCCGGATTCAGTGGCTCAAAATCCGGTCAATGGAAAAAGCCGTTCAAAAGAAACAATCAGGGACCATCCAGTCTGGACCGCATACTTGACCGCTCATGCCAAATTCACGACACCCCAAGCCAGCAAATCACACTAATAGAGACTGTTGGGTTTTCAAGCAGGCCAGCAAGATAAATGCCGAGGACAAGGACAAGGGGCTGCACAGCGATGATGACGATGAGCCCTAGCGTCCGAACACGGGGGGACAGAAGAAATCCCCCCTCCCCCAGGTGAAAACGGTCAACATGATCTACGCTACCCACATTCCCAAACGGGAACGAAAGCAAGCACTGAGGGACGTCTATGCGATGGAGCCAGTCGCCCCCAAATTCAACCCATGGTCAGCCTGTCCGATCACCTTTGATCGTAGGGATCACCCTACCATCATCCGTCACGGCAGTTTGGCCGCATTGGTTCTCGACCCAATAATTGATGGATTTCACCTCACACGAGTCCTTATGGACGGAGGTAGCAGCCTGAACCTGCTTTATCAGGACACAGTGCACAAAATGGGAATCAACCCTTCAAGGATCAAGCCCACCAAAACTACCTTTAAAGGTGTAATTCCAGGGGTAGAGGCCCGCTGCACGGGCTCCATAACACTGGAGGTGGTCTTCGGATCTCCAGATAACTTCTGAAGCGAAGAGTTAATCTTCAACATCGTCCCTTTCCGTAGCGGCTATCACGCACTACTTGGACGAACCGCATTTGCTCGATTCAATGCGGTACCACACTATGCATACCTTAAGCTCAAGATGCCCGAACCTAGCAGGGTCACAACAGTCAACGGAAACATGGACCGCTCTCTCCGTACCAAAGAGCATACTGCAGCCCTCGCGGCAGAAGTACAAAGCAGCTTCCCCCAGCAAACCACCAATCCGGCGACAACAACTCCGAACACCGTCAAGCGAGTGAGAAGTACCCGCAGCAGGATCGCCAGGCACACCAAGAGCGCGACTAGCAGTCCGGCCTCCGCTCCAGCCCTACTAAGGCAGCATTCTTGCCGCGTGCACACAATTACACACTCAAAATACCATGGGCATAGGCGGAGGCGCAATAGTGGCACAGTCAACAGTGCGGTTCAGCCGCAACATACTTTAATAACCCCCATTATCTTTTAGGAACCTGCTTTCAGGCAGCCTCTTCAGAAGAGCCGGATTGTTGGACATCCACATGAGAGAAATCCAAGGAAGCAAAAGGCGTCACACACAAAGGGAATACCCAGGTGGAATCTATTCACGATCGTTAATACCTGTTTTATATACCTATATGCGGCCTGCCCTTGGATAGGACATGTCAAATAGTCCTATTTACCTCTGCTTAATGCATTCATTATAAACATACGCTTAGACGTATTGTACATCAATGGAAGATTATATACAGCGTCAGCTTATTATTCCTATCTGCACATTTTTTCCATAAATGTTTATTTACTATTGCATCCGTACACTTTGGTACGTTTAGTTTGCCAGGGGCTTCTTACGTCGCCCCTTAATACGACAAGGTAAGTCCGAACACTTTTGGCAGTGCGGCACCCCGAACTTATAGCATTATATGCATCAGCTCTGAATCATGTCTTGGGTCAATAGTTGGGTTAGCCCGGCTCCCTGTTTTGGTACCTTACGTTCCGTTATATCGGCTAAGGTAGCGCAGGGAGAACTACTGCGATTGTGTCTCGGTTCTTCCGGACAAGCACCTCAGTAGAGAAAGCCGAAAACTGACCGGCATGATGTGGCGAGAGTTGGTCACTGTTCAAGAGGTCTTAAAACCCTTAAAGATTTTTTCGCTTTAGGCGAGGAATCGGCCTCGTCCGATTTAGGCATATATAGCGCCCCAATTCGGCCCTCCGAATTCTAGGGGCTTCGCTGAAATTTAAAATTATAGACTTCTATGGCTAAGCGAAAGTTATAAAGCCGCATAGTCCGATTTCCTTGTTCGCTGCGCCAAACACCTTCTTTAGGGGCCAAATATTTGGATAAAGAGTGTCTGGGTTTTCCAGGAACACCCCGATACTAGTTATATGGGGGCGGAAGCCGACGACTGGCCTACTTTCAGAATTTTATAAACAGCCGCAGAGAAGGTAAAATTTTAAATCAAAAAGCGCTACATAGCGCAAGTAACTTCGTCTTCATATTACAAAAATGACAGGAGTACATTCACTCAAGTATCGTGTCCTTGGTACATTCATCGGCCATGAGGCGAGCACCTTTCATAACGCCATCATAATATTTTTCGGGACAGTGATGTGCCTTGCCCTCCGGCGGTCCATCCTTCACTAGCTTCTCCGCATCCAGCTTGCCCCAATAAACCTTCGCACGAGCAAAGGCTCGGCGGGCACCCTCAATGCAAACAGATCGCTTGATCACTTCCAGGCGCGGACAGACATTCACCATCTGCTTTATCAGGCCGAAATAGCTGGCAGGCAAGGGCTCACCGGGCCACATCCGGACTATGAAATCCTTCATAGCCACTTCGGCCGCCCTGTGGAGTTCAACCAGTTGCTTCAACTGGTCACTCAGAGGCGTCGAGTGTTCGGCTCCCGCATACTGGGACCAGAACAGCTTTTCCGTTGAGCTCCCCTCATCGGCACGGTAGAACTCCGCGACATCCGATATGCTGCGTGGTAGATGTGCGAATGCCCCTGGGGAGCTCCGAATTCTGGTAAGTAAAAGAAACGCCTCCTCCACATGCTTGCTTTGCACAAAAAATGTCTTACCCGCCGCTATCTTCTTGGCCGCCTGGATTTCCTGTTGGGCCTTTTTGGCTTCGGCCTTGGCATCCTTCATGCTCAAAAGGTCTTTCGCAAGCTCATACTCCTTTGTCTTGAAGTCATGCTCCAAGGACTCGAACTTCTTGCCGAGCTCCTGGAGCTCTCGCTGTACCTCGCCCACCCTAGCATTTTGCTTTTCACACTTAATGCGCTCCGCGGCCGCCTTGTTTTCAGCCTCGGATAGCACTTTCTTCAGGGACGCCACTTCGGTCGTGGCCCCTATTGCAAAATCACGACGTTCTTTTTCTTCGCGTCACCAATTTTTATTCTTTATGATATATGAACGGGGTATCACTCACCTTTGTTCTCTTCCAGCTGCCTCTTCATGAGGCTGACCTCTCCCTGGGCCTGCTCCAGGTCCCGCTTGAGTCCGGAGACTTCCGCCGTGCGGGCGGCAGCGGCAAGCGGCACCGCATGTTTTATTCACATAAACAACTAATATTAGACTCCTGCAGATTAAAATTGACCCTCCGTTTAGCTTTTCTTTCCAAACACCAAACAGAGTGTCAGGGGATACTGTCTATCAGGTGATAATTTCGCACACTTTCGATTACTTACCTCAAAGCCTGTTAGAAGGCTGGTGCAGGCTTCGGTTAGCTCGCTTTGGGCAGACAGAACCTTCTGAATCACCACACTCATAAGAGTACGATGCTCTCCATCCATGGAAACGCCGCAAAGCGCTTCCAGCAGACTATCCGGCGCCTCTGGCGTAACGGAAGTCATCTTCACGGACGGCTCACCCTCCTTAGCGAGGGACTGCTTGCCCAAATCCGGAGCCTTTTGAGGTTCCGATACAGTTCGGCTGGGAGCCCGACTTGCTACAGCTCCCGTCGAGCCCGGCGTTTGGGATTTCGCCCTGGGCCTCTCCAGAGTCGCCTCCCCTTGCTTAGGGAGCCTTTGGGATAACACCTCGGTGTCATCCGCAGGCCGAGGGGAAGTGGCCGTTGGAAGCGGATTCATTGCCGCATCGCTCAAAGACCCATCTGAAGAGGATACCTCGGGATGGGCCCTGGCCGGATTGCATATGCATGTTCGGCGTTATAACATACTATGAAGCAAAGTCACACTAAAATACAATGGAAGTACGAATACTTATGATCTTACGAGGGGCTTCTCCCTGGGCAGCCACTCCTCCTCACTGTAGGCGGCCGTGGAGGAGTAATCCGGAAGGAACGCCTTTCCCTTCTTGGGTGTCCTAGCCTCCCCCTCCGGGGCGGCTTTCCTTTTCTTGTCCTCCCCAGTGCGGGGAGGTGGCATTTCTTCGTGATCCTCCCTGCCTCCGCGGGAGGAATCTACCTCGTCGTCCTCGGACGACGAGCCTATGACGGCCTTGCGTCGGGGACCTTTCCTGGTCCCCTGGGCCACCCTCTTCGATCCTTCGGCCTCCCCGGATGGGGCGGCCCTTTCCTTTTCCTTCTCCTCCTGCCCTTCGTGGGAGGAGTGTGCCTCGTCGCCTTCGGACGAGGCGTCCGGTGCAACCTTACGCCGGAGACCCTTCCTGGTCCCCGGGGCCTTCTTTTCAGCCTTCTTCTCCGGCGCCTTATAGGGTGCCGGGACTAGCATCTCTGTCAGGAGAACGGTCACCGGACCTTCTGGCAGCGGAGCCGGACAGTCGATCCGCTTCGCCGTCTCCACGTACTCCTGATCAAGTACACACAATAAAGTTAATATCCTCCCATGAGTATGCTGGGAAGACTACACATGGTGATGGTTAGAAAACTCACCGGACGGGGGGACCGCGCGGTGTGGAGTCCGCGGTCCTCGAACGTGGGAGGAGGTGTTTCGGAGCCCTTGAACAGGACCTTCCATGCGTCCTTGAGTGTCATGCCGTAGAGCTCTTGAAGTGTCTGGTGTTCGGCTGGGATGAACTCCCACAGATTAAAAGTCCGTCTTTGGCACGGAAGAACTCGGCGGACGAGTATGACCTGGACTATGTTGACGAGCTTGATGTTCTTGTCAATCATATTCTTGATAAAGTTCTGAAGTCCAGTCAGCTCCACAGGCTCGCCCTAGGACAGACCCTTCTTTACCCAGGAGGTGAGCCGCATGGGAATTCTGGATCGGAATTCGGGGGCCGCCGCCCAATTGGCATCGCGCGGCTCGGTGATGTAGAACCACCCCGATTGCCACCCTTTCACGGTCTCCGCGAAGGAGCCGTCAATCCAGGTGACGTTGGGCATCTTGCCCACCATGGCGCCTGTGCACTCCGCTTGCTGGCCGCTCACGATCTTCGGCTTTACGCAGAAGGTTCGTAGCCCGAAGCCAAAGTGAGGCTTGATGCGGAGAAAGGCCTCGCACACGATGATAAACGCCGAGATGTTGAGGATGAAATTTGGGGCTAGATCATGGAAATCTAGCCCATAGTAGAACATGAGCCCGCGGACGAAGGGATGAAGTGGAAATCCCAGTCCACGGACGAAGTGGACAAGAAACACGACCCTCTCGTGGGGTTCCGGACTTGGAATGATCTGCCCTGCGTCTGGTAGCCGATGCGCGATGTTTGCTGCCAAGTATCCGGTCGCCCGAAGCTTCGCAATATGCCCCTCCTTCACGGTGGAGGCCACCCACTTGCCTCCTGCTCCGGACATGTTTGGCTGTGCGGAGAAGGCGTGGACTAGGGCGCTGGAGCTCGGGGAGGCAAGAATGGATAAGCAAAGAAGGAAGAAGGCGTGGGTGAAAATGGGGTACTCTTATCCCTTTATAGAGGCGACGAAAGCGGTGCGCCTCCCCACTTGCCCGTTGAGAATCGCTTATTTCCCAAGCGCCACGATAGATGGCACGGTTAGGTTACCCATACCCGTATTGATGGGAATCCCGTGATAAGGGGACATGATCTCTGCTTTGACAAGACGTACCAAGGAAACTGCCTCGCAATATGCGCTGTGGCTGGTTGTGGGAAAACAGTTCGAATAATAACCCGACCGTAGTGTTGTTTCACGTTGTCTAAAGTTGACAGCAGATTACATTTGTGAAATATTATTCTCTCTGGGATGGTATGCGAAGATCATCTTGCAGCTCCGGACACGGTTTAAGTGTTCGATAATTACTTTGGAGTATTCGGAGATGGAACCCGCCTTGCAATGCCGAAGACAAACTGCGCACCGGACTCATCGTCATTGAAGCCTGGTTCAGGGGCTATTGAGAGAGTCCTGGATTAGGGGGTATCCGGACAGCCGGACTATATACTTTGGCCGGAATGTTGGACCGTGAAGATACAAGACTCAAGACTTCGTCCCGTGTCCGGATGGGACTCTCCTTTGCGTGGAAGACAAGCTTGGCGATTCGGATATTATATTTCCTTGCTTGTAACTGACTCCATGTAAACCCTAGCTCTATCCGGTGTCTATATAAACCGGAGAGTTTAGTGTATATGAGGACGATCACAACATTCATAATCATCATAGGCTAGCTTCTAGGGTTTAGCCTCTACGATCTCGTGGTTGATCAACTCTTGTAACACTCATATCATCAATATCAATCAAGCAGGAAGTAGGGTTTTACCTCCATTGAGAGGGCCCAAACCTGGGTAAACATTGTGTCCCTTGCCTCCTGTTACCATTAGCCTTAGACGCACAGATCGGGACCCCCTACCTGAGATCCGCCGGTTTTGACACCGACAGTGGGTCGTCAAGAACATTCTCTAACCTAGACAAGTTGTCTGCAATGGGATTCTCAGCTCCCTTTCTATCAATAATATGCAAATCAAATTCTTCTAGCAAGAGAACCCATCTAATAAGTCTAGGTTTAGCATCTTTCTTTTTCCATAAGATATTTAATAGCAGCATGATCAGTGTGAATAGTTACTTTAGAATCAACAATATAAGGTCTGAACTTATCACAAGCAAATACAACTGCTACAAATTTCTTTTCAGTAGTAGCATAATTTCTCTGGGCACTGTCTACAGTTTTACTAGCATATTAAATAACATTTAGTTTCTTACCAACTCTTTGTCCTAGAACAGCACCCACGGCATAATCACTAGCATCACACATAATTTCAAAGGGTAAATTCCAATCAGGGGGCTAAACAATAGGTGCAGAAATCAAAGCTTTCTTAAGTATTTCAAATGCTTCTACGCAATCATCATCAAAGACAAAAGGAATATCTTATTGTAATAGATTGGTCAGAGGCCTAGAAATTTTAGAAAAGTCCTTAATGAACCTCCTATAAAAACCAGCATGACCAAGGAAACTTCTTATACCTTTAATGTCCTTGGGATACGACATCTTTTCAATAGCATCAACTTTAGCTTTATCAACTTCAATACGTCTCTCAGAAATTTTGTGTCCCAAAAGAATGCCTTCATTCACCATAAAGTGGCACTTCTCCCAATTCAAGACAAGACTAGTGTCTTCGCATCTCTGCAAAACTCGATCAAGGTTGCTCAAGCAATCATCAAAAGAAGATCCATAAACGGAGAAATCATCCATGAAAACTTCACAAATCTTTTCACAGAAGTCAGATAATATAGCCATTATGCATCTTTGAAAGGTAGCAGGTGCATTACATAAACCAAAAGGTATACGTCTATAAGAAAAGGTACCGAAAGGACAAGTAAAATTGGTCTTTTCTTGATCCTCTGCCGACATAGGTATTTGAGAGAACCCAGAGTAACCGTCTAGAAAGCAAAAATGTGTATGTTTGGATAATCGTTCTAGCATTTGATCAATAAAAGGTAAAGGGTAATGATCCTTTTTAGTAGCTTTATTTAATTTTTGTAAATCAATTACCATCCTAAAACCTGTAACAATTCTTTGTGGAATCAATTCATCTTTATCATTAGGAATGACAGTAATACCTCCCTTCTTAGGGACACAATGGACAGGACTTACCCACTTACTATCAGCAACGAGATAAATTATACCTGCCTCTAGGAGCTTTAATAATTCCTTTCTTACCACTTCCTTCATCTTAGGATTTAATCATCGTTGGTGATCAATAACGGGCTTGACGTGTTCATCCAATTTTATTTTGTGTTGACATAGAGTGGGACTAATGCCCTTAAGATCATCAAGAGTATATCCAATAGCAGCACGGTGCTTCTTCAGAGTTTTCAATAATCTCTCCTCTTCCTACTCTGAAAGGTTAGCACTAATAATAACAAGATATATTTTCTTTTCATCAAGATAAGTGTATTTAAGAGTATCAAGTAATGGATTAAGCTCGAACACAGGATCACCCATAGGTGGTGGAGGGTCCCCTAGAATTTCAACTGGCAAGTTGTGTTTTAAAATTGGTCCCTGTTTAAAAAGTACTTCATATATTTCCCTTCTTTCATTCATGAACATATCATTTCCATGGTCTAGCAAATATTGTTCTAAAGGATCATTAGGAGGCACGACAATAGAAGCAAGAACAATAATTTCATCCTTACTAGGCAATTCTTTATCATGGGGTTGTCTACGGAATTTAGCAAAATTAAACTCATGAGTCATATCATCCAAACCAATCGTAACAATATCCTTTTCGCAATCTATCTTAGCATTAACAATATTCAAGAAGGGTCTACCAAATATAATAGGACAAAAGCTATCTTGTGGGGAACCAAGAACAAGAAAATTAGCAGGATATGTAACTTACCCACACAAGACTTCAACATATCTAACAATCCCAACTGGTGAAATAGTATCTCTATTGGCAAGCTTAATTGTGACATCTAGCTATTTCTTCTATCTCAACATGTGCAATATCATGCATAATTTCGGTATACAAGGAATAAGGTATTGCACTAGCACTAGCACCCATATCACATAAGCCGTGATAACAATGATCTCCTATTTTAACAGAAATAACAGGCATACCTACTATAGGTCTATGTTTATTCATAGAATCTGGTCTAGCAATTCTAGCAGCTTCATCACAGAAGTAAATAACATGCCCATCAATATTATCAGCCAAGAGATCTTTAACCATAGAAATACTAGGTTCGACTTTAATTTGCTTAGGTGGTGTAGGTGTTTTAGTATTACTCTTACGAACCACAGTTGAAGCTTTAGCATGATCTTTTATCCTAACAGGGAAGGGTGGTTTCTCAATATAAGTAGTAGGGACAATAGGGTCATTATAAGTGATAGACTTTTATTCATCTTTAATAGGTGCAACTACTTTTACTTTAGTGGGAGGATTATATTTAAACCACTTCTCCTTAGGGAGGTCAACATGAGTAGCAAATGATTCACAGAAAGAGGCTACTATCTCAGAGTCAAGTCCATATTTAGTGCTAAATTCATGGAAGACATTGGTATCCGTAAAAGATTTTACACAATCAAACTTAGGTGTGATACCTGACTCCTTACCTTCGTCGAGATCCCAATCTTAAGAGTTGCGTTTAATTCTTTCCCATAAATCCCATTTGAATTCAGTAGTCTTCATCATAAAAGACCCAAGACAATAAGTATCGAGCATGTAGCGATTGTTGAGAGAAAGCCAAGCATAAAAGTTTTGAATAATCATTTCTCTTGAGAGCTCATGATTGGGGAATGAATATAACATTGACTTAAGCCTCCCCGAAGCTTGAGTTATGCTTTCTCCTTCGTGAGGCCAAAAATTATATATGTAATTACGATCACAATGAACAAGATGCATAGGATAAAACTTCTGATGAAATTCCAATTTCAATCGGTTGTAGTTCCATGATCCCATATCATCACATAGCCTAAACCATGTCGATGCCTCTCCCTTCAAAGATAAAGGGAAGACCTTCTTCTTGATAACATCCTCGGGCATACCTGCAAGCTTAAATAATCCACAAACTTCATCCACATAGATTAGGTGCAAGTCGGGATGCAATGTTCCATCTCCTATAAAAGGATTAGCTAGAAGTTTCTCTACCATACCCAAAGGAATTTCAAAGTAAAAAATTTCAGTAGGTTCAATAGGTTGAGGATCAACTCTTTTATCTACTGGTTGGGGTGAAGATACCCCGAACAAGCCCCTCAAAGGATTATTTTCCATAGTAACAAGTGACAGTAAATTTCAGCACACTATATAAATTTTTCCTTACCAAGTTCCACTTACCAAAAGCGTTACGCTCCCCGGCAACGGTGCCATAAAGAGTCTTGATGACCCACAAGTGTAGGGGATCTATATAGTCCTTTCGATAAGTAAGAGTGTCGAACCCAACGATGAGCAGAAGGAAATGACTAGCGGTTTTCAGTAAGGTATTCTCTGCAAGCAATGAAATTATCAGTAACAGATAGTTTTGTGATAGGGTAATTTGTAAACGGTAATAAGCAATGAAAGTAAATAAGGTGCAACAAGATGGCCCAATCCTTTTTGTATCAAAGGACAAGCCTGGACTAGTTTTTATATGAGAAAAGCGCTCCCGAGGATACATGGTAATTATTGTCAAGCTAGTTTTCATCACGTTCATATGATTCGCGTTCGTTACTTTGATAATTTGGTATGTGGGTGGACCGGTGCTTGGGTACTGTCCTTTCTTGGACAAGCATCCCACTTATGGTTAACCCCTATTGCAAGCATCCACAACTACAAAAGAAGTATTAAGGTAAACCTAACCATAGCATGAAACATATGGATCCAAATCAGCCCCTTACGAAGCAACACATAAACTAGGGTTTAAGCTTCTGTCACTCTAGCAACCCATCATCTACTTATTACTTCCCAATGCCTTCCTCTAGGCCCAAACAATGGTGAAGTGTCATGTAGTCGACGTTCACATAACACTACTAGAGGAGATACAACATACATCTCATCAAAATATCGAACGAATACCAAATTCACATCACTACTTATAGCAAGACTTCTCCCATGTCCTCAGGAACAAACATAACTACTCACAAATCATATTCATGTTCATAATCAGAGGGGTATTGATATGCATTAAGGATCTGAACATACGATCTTCCACCAAATAAACCAACTAGCATGAACTACAAGGAGTAATCAACACTACTAGCAACCCTCAGGTACCAATCTAAGGTTTTGGTACAAAGATTGGATACAAGAGATGAACTAGGGTTTGAGAGGAGATGGTGCTGGTGAAGATGTTGATGGAGATTGACCCCCTCTTGATGAGAGGGTCGATTGTGATGACGATGGTGATGATTTCCCTCTCCCAGAGGGATGTTTCCCCCGCAGAACAGCTCCGCCGGAGCCCTAGATTGGTTCCGCCAAGGTTCCGCCTCGTGGCGATGGAGTTTCGTCCCGTAAGCTTGCTTATGATTTTTTCCAGGCTAAAAGACTTCATATAGCAGAAGATGGCCACCGGAGGGCTGTCAGGGGGCCCAAGAGGCAGGGGCGCGCCCTAGGGGGGGCTCCACCCTCGTGGACAGGTTGTGGGCCCCCCTGATGTTGATTCTTTCGCTAGTATTTTTTACTAATTCCAAAAATGACTTTCGTGGAGTTTCAGGACTTTTGGAGTTGTGTAGAATAGGTCTCCAATATTTGCTCCTTTTCCAACCCAGAATCCCAGTTTCCGGCATTCTCCCTCTCATGTAAACCTTGTAAAATAAAAGAGAATATGCATAAGTATTGTGATATAAAGTGTAATAATAGCCCATAATGCAATAAATATCGATATAAAAGCATGATGCAAAATGGACGTATCAGGATCGCAGCTAAGCCCCCGAGTGAGAGGATCACTCTTCACTCGGATTATTTTTTGAACTTTGGCGAATCGGGTTCGCGGATAAGCCCCTGAGTGAGAGGATCGCTCTTCACTCGGAGTGTTTTTGGAACTTAGGCAAATCGGGTTCGCGGCTAAGCCCCCGAGTGAGAGGATTGCTCTTCATTTGGAAAGTTTTTTAACTTAGGCGAGTACATGATCGCAGCTAAGCCCCCAAATGAGAGGATCGCTCTTCACTCGGAGTATTTTTTCAACTTAGGCGAATCGGGTTCGCGGCTGAGCCCCGAGTGAGAGGATCGCTATTCACTCGGAGTGTTTTTGAACTTAGGCGAATCGGGTTCACGGCTAAGCCACCCACTGGGGGAGTTGAACACAAGCATATGCGAAAAACAATAAATTTGCAATTGTGGAAGTCATGTCTTTGACAAACAATCTGAAAAGGAATTCTTATTATATCTTGTCGATCCGAGTGTTTTCAGGTATAAAAGCGGCGGAGCAGATCTGCATTCCACGCGCGCGGCTTTTCCTTCCTCTTGGTCATGTTGTAAAGGTGATACGCATCATTGTGAAGTACGTTGGACGATGAAGGGGCCTTCCCAGGGAGGGGCTATCTTGTGAGGTCGTTGATGATCCACTCGAAGCACAAGGTCTCCTTCCTAGAACTCACGACCCTTGACATTTCGCGCATGGAATCGACGAAGATCTTACTTGTAAATGGTCGACTAGATCAAAGCCATCTCTCTTTCCTCTTCCAGAAGGTCAACAGTGTCTTGACGTGCTTGTCCGTCTTCGGCTTCTGAGAAGAGTTCCACTCGGGACGCATTATGGAGCAAGTCACTCGGAAGCACTGCTTCAGCTCCATACACCATCAAGAAAGGAGTCCGACCGGTTGACCTGTTGGGGGCCGCCCTTAATCCCCATAGAACGGAGGGCAGCTCTGTCACCCAGACGCCTGCTGCATGCTTGAGGTCGTGCATCAATCTGGTTTTCAACCCTTGTAAGGTCAAACCATTGGATCTTTCTGCTTTCCCATTCGACTGCGGATGTGCTTCGGATGCATGATCGACCCGAGTGCCTTGGGAAGCGCAGAAAGCTCTGAGTTCATGGGAATCAAAGTTCGACCCATTATCTGTGATGATGTTGTGTGGAACACCATATCTGGATATGAGCTCTCTGATGAAGGTGATGGTTGTGCTTGAGTCGAGGTTCTTGATGGGTTTAGCTTTGATCCACTTAGTGAATTTGTCGAATGCCACGAGCAGATGGGTGAAGCCGCTTCTGCCGGTCCTCAAGGGTCCAACCATGTTGAGTCCCCAAATGGCGAACGACCAGATGAGTGGAATAATATTCAAGGCCGACGCAGGTTTGTGAGACATGTTTGAGTAAAACTAGCAACCTTCACACTTCTTGACTATCTCCTTAGCCATTTTGTTTGCTCACGGCTAGTAAAATCTCGCTCGGCATGCTTTGGCCATGATGGTCCGAGATGATGCGTGGTGACCACAGGTCCCTGAGTGAATTTCATTTACGATCAGTCGACCCTCCTCTGGAGTGATGCACCGTTGAGCTACGCTAGTCACACTTTCTGTATAAAGCTGATCACCTATCACTGTGAAGGCTTTGGATCTGGGAACAATCTACCGAGCTTCATGCTCATCCTCTAGGAGCTCTTGCCTAAGCAGGTATGCAATGTACGACATTGTCCAATCAGGGATGATCACCAAAACCTCCATGATTAGGTCGACAAGTGCTGGGACTTCAACTTCAGTCGAATTAGTTGAACTTATCGGTTGTGGGGGCTCCTCTATTAAGGTTTTTCTTGAACTGACGGGGTGTGGAGATGCTCCAAGAACACATTACTGGGAATAGGCTTCCAAGTGGAGCCTATTTTAGCTAGATCATCAGCAGTCTGATTCTTGAGTCGGGGTATGTGGTGGAGCTCCAACTGAGGGAGTCCTGGATTAGGGGGTCCTCGGACAGCCGGACGATATGCTTATGCCAGACTGTTGGACTATGAAGATACAAGATTGAAGACTTCGTCCTGTGTCCGTGTGGGACTCTCCTTTGCGTGGAAGGCAAGCTTGGCGATTCGGATATGTAGATTTCCTTCTCTGTAACCGACTCTGTGTAACCCTAGCCCTCTCCGGTGTCTATATAAACCAGAGGGTTTAGTCCGTAGGACAACAACAATCATAATCATAGGCTAGCTTCTAGGGTTAGCCTCTATGATCTAGTGGTAGATCAACTCTTGTAATACTCATATCATCAAGATCAATCAAGCAGGAAGTAGGGTATTACCTCCAACGAGAGGGCCCGAACCTAGGTAAACATTGTGTCCCCCGCCTCCTGTTACCATTAGCCTTAGACGCACAGTTCGGGATCCCTACCCGAGATCTGCCGGTTTTGACACCGACATTGGTGCTTTCATTGAGAGTTCCACTGTGACGTCGAAAAAAGGTTTGATGGCTCGACTTGTTATGAAGGATAACGTCACCTCCAGGGGAGCCCTAGCCTTAGGCCAAACCCTCCGACTAGGCGGCTTCGTTATGACCGCTCGTTCGACTACTGTGCCGATGATGACTTCTCGGGTCATCGAAAATAGCCTCCACGTCATCTCGGAATACGCCAAGCAGATGGATCTGATGGAGCTATCGTACTTGAACGAGCTCCTAGATCGCATCGCCGCTTTGGGAGTCGCTACGGACTATGATCGGATTGGGCTTAAACCCGACCAAAGAGAGATTAACTCTCCGCCGATCACCCATCAAATAGCGGTGGTGGAGGGGCAATGCAGCAACTCTTCCTCTCTATTGAGGATGAACTATGTTCAGATTCCCGAGCTTACTGAGCCGGATACCCGCTCACGGCAGGACGTGCCCCATATTCCGAATCTAGAATCAGACAGCGGGCCAGAAAAATTGGGTAGCATCCCGGAACCCGAACTGCTAAGTTCGGAGGCTCCTCATCCTCTAAGTCCCGGTCGGGTCAAGGTTCGGATTTAAATCCGCCCACCCACCCAGATACAAGCGATCTTTCCCATGCCAGACAACAATCCCAAGAGATAGTACACCACTTTTGGGCCAGGTTCCTCCTTGTAATGAGCAAGGTTAAGGACTATCGCGAGGAAGAAACAATTTCATTCTTTTGCAAAAATTGCACGGACAAGGGAATCCTCAACGCCATAAGTCGCTGTGACATATCACACTTCGCGGACTTGGCGGCCATATATAGTACAGAAGTACTGTGTGATGGAAAGCGCTTTGAAAACCCAAGCAACATTCTGGGATCCTCCGGTTCTCACTAAACCCCTCGTCCGAACCAAAAGGGTGTACTCTCGAAAGTCACCCGATCCAATCATAAAGAAACCAAAGCCCACTATAGGGCATGGAACCGTATTGGAGGGATGGCTCAATAGGCCATGCAAAATTCATACCATGGCGGATAACATACCAACACATAGCCTTAGAGCATGTTGGATACTTCGGCAGGTGGCTAAGAGCAGCAAGCATATCCTCATTAACAATACCACAGAGCATCATGCCGCAGAAAACAACAATGCAGTGTTAACAGTCTTTGAGACTTTCGCCTCGAACAACAGGCGCAAGAGAGCACTCCACGGCCTCGCCAAAGTCTGCCACATCGCAGCAAATCCCTGGAACGACACGGCTATAACCTTCAATGCCAGTGACAAACCTCAATTCCGAAAATTCTGAGCACCAGCTGCTCTGGTCCTTAGTCCAATTGTGGACGGCTTCCAGCTTACTAAAGTGCTCATGGACGGCAGCAGCGGATTAAACCTCATCTATGAGGAAACTCTCAACAAAATGGAAATAGACAAGAGCCTCATTGAGCAAAGCAGCACGACCTTCCGAGGTATTATCCCTAGTCAGGAGGCACAATGTGCGGGAAAAATCACCCTCGATGTGGTATTCGGCACGCCGGAAAATTACAGGTCGGAAGAGATAACATTCCAAGTGGCCCCGTTCGAAAGTGGATACCACGCCCTTTTAGGGCGGGACGCATTTGCGAGCTTCCAGGCTATACCCCATTACGAGTACATGAAGCTCAAGATGCCCGGACGCAATGGAATCATCACTCTAGCCAGTGATCCGGACATAGCACTCTGCACCGAAAATAAACGCCGCCCTAGCCCTTGAGGCATTATCCGAGGCCCTCGCGGCCGAAGAATTAACTACGCTGTGCTCCAAAGTGGACAGGGATGACGTGATACTCGACAAATGATCCAAGTCCACCTCCTTCAAACCAGCGGACGAGATAGTCAAATTCCAAGTCCACCCAACATACTCTACAAAAACAGCATCCATCGGAGCACAGCTGAACCCCACAATCAACGCCGCACTGCGGGCATTCTTATGTGAGAATTGGGACATCTTCGCCTGGCACCCTTCAAATATGCCAGGGATCCCACGCAGGCTAGCCGAGCACAATCTCAACATATTGAAGGGATACAAGCTAGTCAAGCAGACGCTACGGCGCTTTTCAGAACCTAAACGACAAGCTATGGGAGAGGAGCTAGCCAAGTTACTCGAAGCCGGATTCATCAGAGAAATAGAACATCTGGATTGGCTAGCAAACCTGGTGATGGTACCAAAGAAGGACAAATCCTGGTACCTATGCGTCGATTTCAAGGACCTCAATAGGGCTTGCCCCAAGGATCCCTTCCCCCTCCCCCGCATTGATCAAATCATCGATGCTACCATAGGAAACGACTCATTGTGCTTCCTCGATGCATACTCCGGATACCATCAAATCAAGATGGTAGAATCTGGTCAAGCCACAACGGCATTCATAACCCCATACGTCCCTTTCTGCTTGAACACCATGCCTTTTGGGCTCAAAAACACCGGTGCAACCTATCAACGCATGATTCATACATGCCTGGAAAAACAAATCGGTAAAACAGTTGAAGCATACGTGGACGACGTGGTCATCAAGACCAGACACATTGAATCCTTAATAGACGATTTGAGGCTCACGTTCGACAACCTCCGAATATATGACATCAAGCTCAATCCGGAAAAATCTGTTTTCGGCGTTCCCGCCGTAAAGCTCCTGGGCTTCATCATTTCCAATAGAGGAATTGAAGCGAACCCGTCTAAAATCCGAGCTTTGTCACAGTTGGCTACCCCAACAGACCTCAAGCAAATCCAGAAATTAACTGGATGCTTGGCTGCCTTAAGCCGCTTTATCTCCCGATTGGGAGAAAAGGCACAACCTCTCTACCGCCTTCTTCGACGCACTGAACACTTCGAGTGGACAGATGCGGCCACGGCCGGACTAGAAGAAATAAAGGCCCTTTTGGCCAGCAACCCAATCATGGCCGCGCCAAACATTGGCGAATCCATGCTGTTATATATAGTTGCAACACACCAAGTTGTAAGTGCAGTGCTCGTTGTCGAATGAGAGGAGGATGGACATAAATTCCCTCTTCAAAAGCTGGTATACTACGTATCCACTGTCCTCACACCATGCAAATCAAGGTACCCACATTATCAAAAGATAGCATACATGGTCTTCGTGGCATCCCGGAAACTACGACACTACTTTCAAGAGTGTTCAATCAGGGTGGCCTCCGAAGTACCCCTCAATGACATAATTAATAATCGCGATGCAACGGGACGGATTGCTAAGTGGGCCATCGAGCTCCTCCCATTCGATATTACATATAAACCACGGCGGGCCATTAAATCAGAAGTACTGGCTGACTTCGTCGCCGAATGGACAGAAGCCGAACTCCCTAAAAAGTATGGCACATACTCCAACTGGATCATGCACTTTGACGGCTCTAAAATGCTGGCTGGTCCGGGAGCGGGTGTTGTCTTGACATCCCCCACTGGAGATACAGTCCAATACGTACTCCAGTTACTATACACAGACTCCAACAACGCAGCCGAATATGAGACTCTGTTGCATGGTCTTCGGATGGCGGTCTCCATGGGTATCTAGCGCCTAGAAGTGTGTGGGATTCAAACCTTGCAATATCTCAAATAAATGGAGACTTCGACGCCAAGTGAGGGAGTTCCGGACTAGGGGGTGTCCGGATAGCCGAACTACCATCATCGGCCGGACTCCAAGACTATGAAGATACAAGATTGAAGACTTCGTCCCGTGTCTGGATGGGACTTTCCTTGGCGTGGAAGGCAAGCTTGGCAATACGGATATGTAGATCTCCTACCATTGTAACCGACTCTGTGTAACCCTAGCCCTCTCCGGTGTCTATATAAACTGGATGGCTTTAGTCCATAGGACGAACAACAATCATACCATAGGCTAGCTTCTAGGGTTTAGCCTCCTTGATCTCGTGGTAGATCTACTCTTGTAACCCACATCATCAATATTAATCAAGCAGGACATAGGGTTTTACCTCCATCAAGAGGGCCCGAACCTGGGTAAAAACATCGTGTCCCTCGTCTCCTGTTACCATCCGCCTAGACGCACAGTTCGGGACCCCCTACCCGAGATCCGCCGGTTTTGACACCGACATTGGTGCTTTCATTGAGAGTTCCTCTGTGTCGTCACCGATAGGCTCGATGGCTTCTTCGATCATCAACGACGATGCAATCCAGGGTGAGACCTTCCTCCCCGGATAGATCTTCGTATTCGGCGGCTTCGCACTGCGGGCCAATTCGCTTGGCCAGCTGGAGCAGATCGAAGGCTACGCCCCTGGCCGTCAGGTCAGATTTGGAAGTTTGAACTTCACGGCTGACATCCGCGGGGACTTGATCCTCGACGGATTCGAGCCACTGCCGAGCGTGTCGTACTGTCACGATGGGCATGATTCAGCTCTGCAGCCGGATAGTACCCTGGAGGCCGCACTCGAACCCGCTCCGATCTTCGACTCGGAGCCGGCTGCGCACACCAAGGATGGATGGCTAGACACCGCCTCGGGGGCTGCAACCTCTACGGCGATAGAGCCGAACACCTATCTTGTCCCCCATGAAGCTCGTGACTCCGAGGTGCCGGACTCCTTGCCGGACTCCGGACCTCCCGCGCCCCCTCCAGTCGAATCCGATTGGGCGCCGATCATGGAGTTCACCGCGGCGGACATCTTCCAACGCTCACCTTTTGGCGACATCTTGAGTTCGCTAAAGTACCTCTCGTTATCAGCAGAGGCCTGGCCGGACTGCAGCCAGGACGGTTGGGATGCGGACGACGAAGAAATTCAGAGCCCACCCACCACCTACTTGGTAGCCACTGTCGACGATCTAACCGACACGCTAGATTACGACTCTGAGGACATCGACGGTATGGACGACGATGCCAGAGACGACCAAGAACCAGCGCCCATCGGGCACTGGAAAGCCACCTCTTCATACGACATATACATGGTGGATATCCCAAAGGATGGGAACGGCAAAGGAATAGCGGAGGCTGACCCCTCCAAGAAACAGCCCAAGCGCCGACGTCAGTGGCGCCGCTCTAAATCCCGCCATGGCAAGAATGATGATTCCGGCACCGGAGACAATAATACACCGGATAGCACCGAAGACAACCCACTCCAGCAAGGTCCAGCACAGGAGGAGGGGGACGCCAGCCCTCATGAGAGAGCGGCCGAAGAAGAGGTAGAGGACTATATGCCTCCCTCCGGAGACGAGGCAAGCCTCGACGACGAAGAATTCGTCGTGCCTGAGGATCCCGTCGAACAGGAGCATTTCAAACGCAGGCTTATGGCCACGGCAAACAACCTCAAGAAAAAGCAGTAGCAGCTTAGAGCTGATCAAGATCTGCTAGCCGACAGATGGACCGAAGTCCTCGCGGCCGAAGAGCATGAACTCGAACGCCCTCCAAAAGCTACCCCAAACGTAAGCTGCTCCCCCGATTAGAGGTGGAGGCATATGATCCCGCTTCACCAGGAGACAATACGGCTGATAGACCACCCCGTGGTCGCGACAGAGAGGCCTCAAGGCCCTTCACTAGACCCGTACCCCGGCATCGCTCGAAAAGCACAAGGCCATAGGGGAACACTCCGGACCTGCGAGACATATTGGAGGATAAGGCAAGACAATCAAGATCGATCTATGGATCACGTGGGCGCCCCACGATACGTGACGATCACCGTCACCCCGGACACAGTAAGTCCGGCCGGGCCGAACACAACAGACAAAGCTCTTTTGAGCTCCGTCGCGATATCGCCCAGTACAGAGGCGCCGCACACCCACTGTGCTTCACAGATGAGGTAATGGATCATCAAATCCCAGAAGGGTTTAAAACCCATCAATATTGAATCTTATGATAGCACAACAGACCCCGCGGTCTGGATCGAGGACTATCTCCTCCACATCCACATGGCCCGCGGAGACGATCTCCACGCCATCAAATATCTCCCACTCAAACTTAAAGGACCAGCCCGGCACTGGCTTAACAGCTTGCCAGCAGAGTCAATCGGGAGTTGGGAGGACCTGGAAGCCGCATTCCTCGATAACTTCCAAGGCACATACGTGCAACCACCAGATGCAGATGACCTAAGCCACATAATTCAGCAGCCAGACGAATCGGCCAGACAATTCTGGACACGGTTCTTAACCAAGAAAAACCAAATCGTCGACTGTCTGAATGCCGGGGCCCTTGCAGCCTTCAAGCATAACATCCGCGACGAGTGGCTTGCCCGGCACCTGGGACTGGAAAAGCCAAAATCCATGGCAGCCCTTACATCACTCATGACCCGCTTCTGTGCGGGTGAGGACAGCTGGCTAGCACGCAGCAACAACCTCAACAAAAATTCTGGCAGTCCGGATATCAAGGACCGTATTGGCAGGTCGCGTCGCAACAAAAACAAACGCCACATTAACGGCGATAACAGTGAGGATACGGCAGTCAATGCCGGATTCAGAGCCTCTAAACCCGGTCAACGGAAAAAGGCATTCAAAAGAACAACTCAGGGTCCGTCCAATTTGGACCGAATTCTCGACCGCTTGTGCCAGATACATGGCACCCCTGAAAAGCCAGCTAACCACACCAATAGGGACTGTTGGGTGTTCAAGCAGGCAGGCAAGTTAATTGCCGAAAACAGCGACAAGGGGCTACATAGCGACGACGAGGAAGAGACCCGACCGCCGAACAATAGAGGACAGAAGGGTTTCCCCCCACAGGTGCGGACGGTGAACATGATATATGCCACGCACATACCCAAAAGGGAGCGGAAGCGTGCACTCAGGGATGTATACGCGATGGAGCCAGTTGCCCCGAAGTTCAATCCATGGTCCTCTTGCCCGATCACCTTTGACCGAAGGGACCACCCCACCAGCATTCGCCATGGTGGGTTCGCCGCATTGGTTCTAGACCCAATCGTCGATGGATTTCATCTCACCAGAGTCCTGATGGACGGCGGCAGCAGCCTAAACCTGCTTTATCAGGACACGGTGCGCAAAATGGGCATAGACCCCTCAAGGATTAAACCTACCAAGACGACCTTTAAAGGCGTCATACCAGGTGTAGAATCCAATTGTACAGGCTCAGTTACACTGGAAGTGGTCTTCGGATCCCTGGATAACTTCCGAAGCAAGGAGTTAATCTTCGACATAGTCCCGTTCCGCAGCGGCTATCATGCCTTGCTCAGACGTACCGCGTTCGCAAAGTTCAACGCGGTGCCGCACTACGCATACCTCAAGCTCAATATGCCAGGCCCTAGAGGAGTCATCACGGTCAACGGAAACACCTGAACGCTCCCTCCGAACGGAGGAACATACAGCGGCTCTCGCGGCAGAAGTACAAAGCAGCCTTTTAAGGCAATTCTCGAGTCCGGCTGCCAAGCGGCCGGACACAGCTAAGCGTGCCCGGAGTAACCTACAACACGACCACCTGGCACGTTCCGAGCACGCTTAGCAGTGCGGCCCCAACCCCAGCCCTTGTAAAACATTAAGACAGACCCTTCACGTACTCCATTACGCTCTGAAGATACCATGGGCATGGGGCAAGGGGCTCGACCACGATAAGCCCAAACTGCGGCTCAACCGCGCCAGGGGCTCTTAAGTGTGTCGTTTCTTTTTCTTTTCCTTTTATTTTTTACCTACAGGACTCCGTTCGTCAGAGGCCCTGTACGGCAGTAGACATGCCGAACCCACGATACAACAGCCAGGGAAGGAGAAAGGCTACAATGAAAATCCAGGTGGTCTCCATTATGAGCATTAAATCTGTTTTATGCATTATTCCGTAGCCTACCCCTGGAGGGGGACATGTTAAATAGTCCCATCCCTTGCTTACCGCACCACTTGTATCGTCCTGCACTTACAGCAGTTTTTATTTGAATAAAGCAATGCAGCACATTTTTGCTTCCAATTGCATTTCTTTCTTACACATATGTTCATCTATGACATGTTGCATCCGTACGTTTTGGTACGGCTAAATACACCAGGGGCTTATGTTTCCCGCGTTATGGTGTGATAAGTCCAAACACTTTCACAAGTGCGGCACCCCGAACTTATAGCATTATATGCATCGGCTCCGAATCATGTTCTTGGGTCAATAGTTGGGTTTGCCCGACTCCCATGTTTTGGTACCTTACGTTCCGTTTTATCGGCTAAGGTAGCACTGTGAGAACCACTGCGATTGTGCCCCAGTTGAGCTGGGTTAACGCCTCAGTGGAGAAAGCTAAAACTGACCGTCATGATGAGGCGAGAGCTGGTCGCTGTTCGAGAGGTTCTTTGCGAGTCCCTAAAGACTTATGCCGCTTCGAGCGAGGAGCCGGATTCTGTCCGGCCAAGGCATGGATAGCGCCCCAAATTCGGCCTTCCGAAAACTAGGGGCTTCGCCGAAATTTAAAATTATAGAATTCTATGGCTAAGTGAGAGTGTTCAAGCATTATAAGTCCGGTTGCCTTGTTCGTTGTGTTGAGCGCCTCCCTCGATGGACCCAAATATGGGAACAAGAGTGCCCAAATTTATCCCGAACACCCCAGCACTCGTGGCATGGGGGCTGAAGCCGACGACTTGCCATCTCTCAGATTTGATAAACAGCCGCATAGAAGGTAATATTTTAAATTAACAAGAGTTGCTTCGCGCATATGAACTTAGTTTTCAGCGCACAGGATAACAAAACGCGAGTCTACTCAAAAACGTCTTCTTTGGAGCACTCACCCGCAATAATGCGGGCGCCCTTCAGCACACTCCTATAATACATCTCGGGCGTGCGATGCTCCTTGTCCTCTGGTGAGGGGTCCGTCACAAGCTTCTAGGCATCCATCTTGCCCCAGTGCACCTTTGTGTGGGCAAGGGCCCGACGCGCACCCTCGATACAGGCGGAGTGCTTGATAACTTCAACCCACGGGCACGCGTCCACCAGCCGCCGCACCAGGCCGAAGTAGCTCCCAGGCATAGCCTCCTTAGGCCACAGCCGAACTATGAGGCCCTTCATGGCCTGTTCGGCCGCCTTGTGGAGCTCGACCAGCTGCTTCAGCTGGTCGCTAAGGCGCACCGGATGTCTGGCCTCAACATACTGAGACCAGAAGACCTTCTCCGTTGAGCTCCCCTCCTCGGCCCAGTAGAATGCGGCAGCATCGGACACGCTGCGGGGAAGATCTGCGAACGCTCCGGGAGAGCTTCGAATTCGGGTAAGCAACAGGTAATTAACACTCACATGCTTACGTTGCATGAAAAATGCCTTACCCGCTGCTATTTTCTTCACCGCCTCTATCTCCTGGAGGGCCTTGTAGGCTTCGGCCTTAGCGGCTTTGGCACTCTCAAGAGCCGTTGCAAGCTCAGACTCTCGAGTCTTCGAGTCACGCTCCAGGCTCTCATGTTTCCTCACGAGATCCTGGAGCTCTTGCTGTACCTCCGCCACCCGCGCCTCCTATTTCTCTCGCTCGGTGCGCTCCGCAGCCGCATTGCGTTCGGCCGCGGCCACCGCCTCCTTCAGGGTCGCCACCTTGTTAGTGGCCCCTGCAATACCCCAGTTATCCTTGTCATTTTTCTTGCAACCAAATCCTTTTCTGTAAGGTACAATTTTCATAAGGTATTACTCACCTTCTTTTTCCTCAAGCTGCATCTTGGCATGGCCGAGCTCGTTCTCGGACCGCTCGAGGTTTTCCTTCAAAGTATTGACCTCCGCAGTCAGTGCGGCAGAGGTCAGCAGCATAGCCTGCAATCCCATATTGATATATTTTCATGACTCCTGCATCTATCTTTCTAAAGATCCTCAGTCTGGCTTTTCTTTCCGAACACCGAACCGAGCATCAGGGGCTACTGTCTATGCGGTACCATTTTACATATATTGAAATTCTTACCTCAAAGCCTGTTAGAAGGCTGCTGCAGGCTTCGGTCAGCCCGCTCTTGGCGAGCTGAACCCTCTGAATCACCGCACTCATAACAGTGCGGTGTTCCTCTTCGATGGATGCTCCGTTGAGCGCCTCCAGCAAATTATCCGGCACCTCTGGTTGGACGGAGGCAGCCGGCGTCGCGGTCTTGCCCTTCTTACGAAGGGGTCGCCCGCCGGACTCCAGAGCCACTATGGGTTCCGGGGCTGAGTCCGGTGCAAA
This sequence comes from Triticum dicoccoides, assembly GCF_002162155.2. NCBI lineage: Eukaryota > Viridiplantae > Streptophyta > Magnoliopsida > Poales > Poaceae > Triticum > Triticum dicoccoides. The sequence goes on from NC_041389.1 coordinate 674,423,139, forward strand.
GTCCGGGAGGTTGTCCTGCGACACCTCCGGGGCCCTCTCCTCCTGGTGGGTCCCTTCATGGGATCCCACCTCGGCATTGTCCGCATCACGGGGGGTGGAGGCAGTCGGAAGAGAATCCATATCCGACGCCCCTAAGGACCCGCTCGACAAAGTGGGGAGATCATCCTTAGGCGGACTGCAGGGTTGTATGCGGCATTAGAAAGACATAATGTGGCGGAAAACGAAAACCTTGAAGTTATTCGGGAGTCCGGATACTTACGATCTCGCCAGAGGCTTGGCCCTTGGAGGCCAGTCCTCGTCGTCATCACTAGCGTTGGCGGAACAGTCCGGGGGAAGAGTTTTTCCCCTCTTGGACCCTTCGGCCTCCCTTGTTTGGGAGGCCTTCCTTTTCTTCCCTCCCCCCGCTGGGGGAGAGGCTTTCTTCTTCTCCTCCTCGCCTGTGTGGGAGGAGTCAGCCTCGGATTCATCGTGCGATAGCACCTGAAAACGGGAACTCTTCCGAGTCCCTGTGGCCTTCTTCTCCGGCACCACGTGGGGTGCCGGAGCCAGCAGCCCCGTTAGGCGGGCGTCAGCTGGGTCCTCTAGCAATGGGGCCGGACAGATAGCCTGTGCGGCCTTCTTCAGCCAGTCCTGTCAAAGGAAAGGGAGTTTAGATCCCGCATAGAGTCAAACTATGAATAACAAGCATCCCGTAAAGGACAATATCACTTACTTCGTCAGCTGGACGCTGTGAGCTGAATCCGCGATCTTCGGTAGCGGATGCGGGAGCCTCGGCGCCCTTGAATAGCACCTTCCAGACCTCTTCGTACGTAGTGTCGAAGAGCCCATTCAAAGTCTGGTGCTGCGCCGGATCGAACTCCCACATATTGAAGCCCCGTCGTTGGCACGGGAGAATTTGGCGGATGAGCATGACCTGGACTACGTTGACAAGCTTGAGCTTCTTGTCCACCAGCTTTTGGACGCAGGCTTAGAGTCCGGTCAGCTCCTCCGAATCGCCCCAAATCCGGCCGCTCTCTTTCCAAGAGGTGAGCCGTGTGGGGATGCCGGATCTGAATTCGGGGGCCGCTGCCCATTAGGGATCACGCGGCTCGATGATGTAGAACCACCCCGATTGCCACCCCTTGATGGTTTCCACAAAGGTGCCCTCCATCCACATAACGTGGGACATCCTGCCCACCATGGCGCCTCCGCACTCCGCTTGGCTGCCCTTCACAACCTTCGGCTTGACACTGAAGGTCTTGAGCCACAAGCCGAAGTGGGGCTGGATGCAGAGGAAGGCCTCGCACATGACGATAAACACCGAGATGTTGAGAATAAAATTTGGGGCCAGATCATGGAAATCTAGGCCGTAGGAGAACATGAGCCCCCGGACAAAGGGATGAAGTGGGAAGCCCAGTCCGCGGAGGAAATGGGGAAGGAATACTACCCTCTCATGGGGCCTGGGGGTGGGGATGAGCTCTCCCTCGTCGGGGAGCCGATGCGCGATGTCGCTGGACAAGTATCCGGCGCTGCGCAGCTTCTGGATATGCCCCTCCGTGACGGAAGAGGCCATCCACTTGCCTCCTGCTCCGGACATATTTGGAGAAGGTTGAGGTGAGATTTGCGGGCTTGGGCGCTAGAGCTCGAGTTCGCAGAGATGGATAAGCCAAGGAGGAAGAAGGCGCAGGTAAAAAGGTTGGATCTTTATCCCCTTATATGGGCGGACAAAAACACGCGTCCCCACTGGCCTGGTAAAACTCGCTTATCTCCCAAGCGTCACAATCAATGGCGCGGTTGGGTTACCCACGTCCATATTGATGGGAATCCCAGAATAAGGGGAACACGATCTCTTCTTCGACAAGCGTGGCAAGGAAACCGCCTCGCTAAATGCGTTGAGGTGGAACAATAGAAACAATTCGAGTAAAGGCTTGGAAGTGGTGTGATGTTACGCCACAGAATACGTCAGCAGATTGATCTTGTGTAATATTATTCTCTCTACGGTGGTATGTGGAATTTATTTTTGCAGAGCCGGACACTATCCTGGTGTTCACAATCTTCTATAAATTATTCGGAGGATGAACCCGTCTTGCAATGCCGAAGACAATATGCGCGCCGGACTCGTCGTCATTGAAGCCTGGTTCAGGGGCTACTGAGGGAGTTCCGGACTAGGGGGTGTCCGGATAGCCAAACTACCATCATCGTCCGGACTCCAAGACTATGAAGATACAAGATTGAAGACTTCGTCCCGTGTCCGGATGGGGCTTTCCTTGGCGTGGAAGGCAAGCTTGGCGATACGGATATGTAGATCTCCTACCATTGTAACCGACTCTGTGTAACCCTAGCCCTCTCCGATGTCTATATAAACCGGATGGCTTTAGTCCATAGGACGAACAACAATCATACCATAGGCTAGCCTCTGGGGTTTAGCCTCCTTGATCTCGTGGTAGATCTACTCTTGTAACCCACATCATCAATATTAATCAAGCAGGACGTAGGGTTTTACCTCCATCAAGAGGGCCCGAACCTGGGTAAAAACATCGTGTCCCTCGTCTCTTGTTACCATCCGCCTAGACGCACAGTTCGGGACCCCCTACCCGAGATCCGCCGGTTTAGACACCGACACCAAGGATCCGAAAATGGCTTCTTATTGTAATGTCGTCCTCCAAATGTCAGCTCGATTCGAGGGGCTTGAATTTCATCATGTGGTTCGAGAAAACAATCAAGAGGCGGATATCCTTGCCCGTATCGGTGCTAAGTGCGACCTTGTCCCACCTAACATCTTCCTAGAAAGGTTGTTCAAGCCATCCGTGGTGTGGCAAGGGGAGACCGGCAATACCAGTCCGGATCCAACCACAACCCGAGATACCAAACACACTGACATAATCGGAGGCCCTGCCACCGAAGTAACACCTGCGGCCCATCTCATCATGGCAGTCATCACCCCATGGACCGAACCCTTCTTAGCCTACCTAAATAGGCAAGAACTCCCCGAGGATCAAAACGAGGCACGCTGCATTGTGCGGCACTCTAAAGCCTAAAAGGTCCACGAGGGAGAGCTTTATAAGAAAAGCGCTACCGGAGTACTTCAAAGATGTATTTCCAAAGAGGAAGGGCGACAACTATTGGCTGAAATTCATGTTGGACTCGGCGGCCACCACGCCGCAACTCGAGCCCTTGTAATCAAGGCCTTCCGTACAGGTTTCTACTGGCCAACAGCCTGAGCTGATGCACAGGACCTCGTCCAACATTGCATCGGTTGCGAGCTCTTTGCCAACCAAAGCCACATGCCACCCACTGCTCTCCAAACAATCCCCATAACTTGGCCTTTTGCGGTCTGGGGGCTCGATATGGTCGGACCACTTAAAGGAGGAGGCCATAAGAAAAAATACATGTTGGTCATAGTAGATAAATTAACCAAATGGATAGAGGCCAAACCAGTTAAAACGGCCGAATCCAGACCAGTGATAGATTTCATATCAGGGGTTGTGCCCCGTTATGGTGTCCCCCACAGCATCATCACCGATAATGGCTCCAATTTCACAGCCGATGAGGTGAAAACTTGGTGCGGCAACATGGGCATTAAGCTCGATTACGCCTCCGTCTATCACCCTCAAACAAACGCGCAAGTCGAACGAGCAAACGGTCTTATTATGAGCGGCATTACAGCTAGGCTAGTGTGGTCTCTGAAGGAATCAGACACACACTGGGTACAGGAGCTCGACTCTGTACTATGGGGGCTGCAGACAATGCCAAATCGTACTACCAGATACACACCCTTCTTCATGGTGTACGGTGCAGTGGTGGTATTGCCCTGTGATATTATTCATGACTCACCTTGAGTGCGCATGTATGAAGAAAGAGAGGCCGAGCTTGATCGGCAGGACAGTTTCAATACCCTGGAGGAGGAGCGCGAAGTCGCAAAAGCTCGTTCCACATTTTATCAGCAACAGGCTCGCAGGTATCAAAGCAGAGAAGTACGGGCCAAAACTTATAACATTGGCGAACTCGTTCTATGCCTACCAGAGAAGAAAAAGGACAAGCTCAAGCCCAAGTGGGAGGGTCCCTTCATCATTGATAAAGTTCACACTGGAGGAGCGTACCGCGTGCATGATGCATCAGATAATCGACTCGAGCCGAACCCATGGAATGCAGCCAGACTCCAAAGATTCTACGCCGAGCGCCTATCTCTTTGTTTGTCTCCTTCCCTCCATATTTTTGTTTCACTTTTTAGTTACATACTCTTTCTTTCTTTTTATGGCTCTAAAGCTTTATTGTAACTCGACTACACACTCGCGACACGCTAATCTTGTGCGTTTGTTATACCTGGGGGCTTCTTATACAGAAGCTTAATATAATTATCTTCCGGGCATCACGCCCACTGCATATGTGTCCCTTTTCCATATGTACCCTTTCTTCACCATTATATGCATCGATATGACTTAAGTTTTGGCCAAGCTGGGTTGCCTGGCTCCTGTGTTTATGCCCTACGTTCCCGTTAGTTTGGCTAGGGCATAAGGGGAGCACCTCTGCGATTGTTACTGCCGGGTAAGCCAGATGTGTACCTCAGACTGGGTGAAGCCGAAAACTAGCGTTCTTAAGAGAATATTTTGTCGGTGAACTAAAGATGTTCTTTTTTTACCTATTACATTATAAACCCCCAGATGTTTTATATACTGTGCTTTTGCTCGCAGTTCGGACATGCACATTAATGCAAGCGTACCCAGGGAAAGGAACCCTTAATGGAACTATTCTCTCTGGAAGATGTTTCTTACTATCCATGTAATATAACATAGCTAGTTGGGTACTTGTCTGTTCAAGCAATTATGATCCCTACGCCTGGTTCCCACACGTACCCCGGTTTACATAACTGAGCGGGTATTCGGAAACACTACGGACTGTCGGGTTCGGAGGTTGAAACGAAAAGGTCCGCCATGACAAATGATTTACAATCCGGCTAGGGACAAATATTTCAATTGAAGTACATAGTCACTTAGACTCACCTACTTCTTCTTCTATGCCATCCAATAGGCTGTCTAGCCTACAATCCTGTTGGAAATACTTTGCGGCTAATTCTACCTGGTCATATACAAGACTAACATGAATCTCTTTCCCATCTGACCCTACAGGTCGAACCAGGGCCATGTGATTTGGGTCGACCTTGGTGTACCGTGTTTTTACCATGGCCCAAGCTTCCCTCGCACCTTGTCGGCAGGCCGATATATTCCACAATTGGAAGTGCCACCGCGCTCCTTTGAGCAGCTGTACAAGCTCCCCCATGCTTCCTGGCAGTGAGGCGGTTGGCCACAAGGCCGTGGTAATACCTTGCATTACTTGCCGAACTTGTTCGTGCAGTTGCGAAAGCTCTTGCAGAAGATCGCCTGAAGATCCGGGCATCTCCTATTCGGGAAGAACGGTCAATATACCTGCAGACATAACTATGTTTGCCCGTTTCTTCGCCGAACTATATAATGGTTCGTTTAAGCACATACTGAAAATGCCGCATTGAAGCCTTTTATTCTCCTTCACAGAGTCAGCCAGCTGAGCCCGAACATCTTGTAATTCTACGCCCAGCCGGATATTGGCATCTTGGAGATTGTTTTTCTCCTGCCTGACCCGTGTAAGCACACGCTCACTAGCTTCATGTTGTCGTTGCGTTCTTTGTTCATCCTCTTGCAGGATATCCGGATTCACTTCGGACTTATCTGTGGAATCTATTGTTAGATCTGCAACGCGCCGAATACCACCTAGTACACGTACTTACGTTTTTTCTTGATAAGAATATTAGATGGTGAGGCCTTCTTGGACCCCCCCCCCTCTATTTCGGCAGCGGCAGCCCTTAGCTGGGCTTGACACTTCTCCAACTCTTGAGACAAAAGGGTATTCTTCTCTGTAAGAACATGTTCATTCAATGATCCTTAAATCAGTTGTGCCAACTTTTTCAAGTCTCAGGGGCTACTGATATACATAATTATCAGATTTTGCTTACCCGTACATCTTTCAAATACTGGTATGTGGCTCTAGCAAGCCCATCTTGAGTAGCTTGAATGTATGCGTCTCCCGAATTAAAGGCATTGAACGCCTCTTCGAAGAAATTAGGGTCGTGGAGTGCAGCCCGCCGACGTTGATGATTCATAGCGCTCTCCACTTCGGAATTTGTAGCGGATATTCTATCTGCATCCTCTTTAGGAGGACCATCCGGTGTTGTCCTCATGTTAGCCTCCGCCCTTGAGGCCGATTCTGGATCCGGTTGGTTGAAGCATGGTGAGAAGCATCTCCGGATATAGTCCGGCGAATACTCTTTCTATCAGGACAGTAGACATTGTTATATTTTAAAAAGATGACAATAACGGAGCATGTTTTAAAACATACCTCTTTGATGGCGGCTCGGTCCTGGTCGCTTTCCTTTTAAGCCTACCTGGCTTGGGCGCCCCTTGTTGGTGAGTCACCGCGGGTTCGGCATGACGCACCGATGGCCTTCCCTTTATAGCATAATATATGTGCGGTGGGTAAGGCGGAAGGAGTAAAATCCTTTTTGAAAGATAGGTCTCCTATTTACTTACATGTGATGCTGGGAGGAGGCCGGGATAATCGGCAATAATGGCCACCAAAGCGTCGTTGCAGCTCACCTGGTAAAACACCCTGCCATCAAACTCCACGAATATGTCTGGATCCTCTTCGAGTCCGGGGTCGAGGGCCCGGTTGGGGTCCTCTGGCTGTGGAGGCGGGCTATGGACCTCCCTCATAGCTTTTCGTGTTTCCTGACATGGACCGCCAAGGTAAATATTTGTGATAAAAACCACGGGAATAGATAGTGTTGAGTAAAGGATGGCCACTCACCCAGCTAGGGGGGTTGTACATGGAAAATCCATCCCGTGGCTTAATGCGGAGGAACTCCTCTTCTTCCCCTTTATATAGATCAGACAATATTTTTGCCAGAGCAGTGGAGGAGTCCGGGCATTTCCGGCCACAGCAGGTGGCATCATCTTCTCCATTGAAGTGCCACATGGGACTCCCCCGATACTGGAGTGGCTGCACCCCCCGCATTATGCATATAGACATAACCTCAATTATTGTTAATCCGGATCGGGCAAGCGTTTCTATCCTGCCCATCAACTGGGGGCTCCGAGGACGCCGGCTATGGCATTTCTTCAATGGGGCATTTGTAAACTCTGGAAGACCCATTCGGATAGGGTCAGGAAGGGAGACATCCTCTATATAAAACCACTTGCAAGGCTAGTCTTCGGATGTCTTCTTTGGGGTGTCGGATAGGTATCCAGTCCTGGCGATGCGCCATATTTAGGCTCCACCCACTTGGAATATTGATCCCTCCTAACTACGGGGGACAAGGCAGAACAACCTCTTCCATAGCTCGAAATGAGCTTCACAACCCAAAAATAACTCACAAAGGGCGACATAGCTTGCGATGTGCAGGATGGAGGCACGGGTAAAATGGTGCAGTTGGAGGCCGTAGTACTCCAGGAGCCCGCGGAGGAATGGATGGATCGGAAATCCGATGCCCCTCAGCAAGTAAGGGACAAGGCACACTCGCTCCCCCTGGATGGGTTGGGATAATTCTCCACTTGCTCCCCGCCATCATAGGTGGCTAATCCGGCTCGAACGGGGACAAGGTATGTAGGTGGGAGAAACCCCTGGGTCTGCAACTCCACTAAACGACTGTTGGGTATAGTACACTTCTCCCAATCACCTGGCTTGGCGCTATGAGGGCGAGAGGAGGAGCTGCGGTGGCCGTCCATGATGGCATGGTTTTTTCGAGCACGCTCTGATCGATCCTCACTTGGGGAAGATGGTGTGATTTGGATCTAAGGATCTTCGTCTCTTTAATAGATAATTTATTTACATGGTCAGGGTGGAAAGTGTAAAAATGCCCCAGCTTCTCGCATTCGCTCGACACGTGGATACTGACATTATTAAGGTACAAGAGCCGATGGGTGCAACATTAAATGGGAAGCCGGACACTGCTCGTCACAACAAGTACTCTGGAGAATTTGGAGAAGGAACCCGCCTTGCAATGCCAAAGACATTTTACGCGCCGAAGTCATTGTCATTGAAGCCTGGTTCAGGGGCTACTGAGGGAGTCCTCGATTAGGGGGTCCTCGGACAGCCAGACTATATGCTTATGTAGGACTGTTGGACTATGAAGATACAAGATTGAAGACTTCATCCCGTGTCCGGGTGGGACTCTCCTTTGCATGGAAGGCAAGCTTGGTGATTCGGATATGTAGATTTCCTTCTCTGTAACTGACTCTGTGTAACCCTAGCCCCCTCCGGTGTCTATATAAACCGGAGGGTTTAGTCCATAGGACAACAACAATCATAATCATAGGCTAGCTTCTAGGGTTAGCCTCTACGATCTCATGGTAGATCAACTCTTGTAATACTCATATCATCAAGATCAATCAAGCAGGAAGTAGGGTATTACCTCCATCGAGAGGGCCCGAACCTAGGTAAACATCGTGTCCCCCGCCTCCTATTACCATTAGCCTTAGATGCACAGTTCGGGACCCCCTGCCTGAGATCCGTTGGTTTTGACACCGACACCAACCCTTCAAACTTCTTTTCTAACTTCCTCACTGCATTGCAGTATCCTGTCATGGACGGGCTCCTGATATCCCATTATTTCATCACTTGATTCACTACCAGATCTGACTCGCCATAGACCATAAGGCAGCGGACGCCGAGTGAAATGGCTAAACGCAACCCATACAAAACTGCCTCATACTCAGCTTCATTGTTGGAAGAATCAAAGTGAATCTGCAACACATAACTGAGCTTGTCGCCTCTCTGGGATACCAAAACCACTTTAGCACCAGAACCATTCAACATCTTGGATCTATCAAAGAACATGTTCCAGTGTTCCGAGTGGACTTGAGTCGGTTGTTGTTGGTCAATCCACTCGGCCAAGAATCTGCAATTTCTTGAGACTTAATAGCCTTCTTTGCTTCGAACTTGATATCAAGAGGAAGGAGTTCAATAGCCCACTTAGCTACTCGACCAGTTGCGTCTCGATTGTTCAAAATTTCTGACAATGGAGCATCACTAACAACTGAAACCGAGTGATCTGCGAAGTAGTGTGCCACTTTCTTCATTGTCATATAGATTCCATAGACAAGCTTCTGGTAATGCGGATACCTTTGCTTGGACGGAGTCAAAACTTCAGAAATGTAATACACTGGGCGTTGAACCTTATAGGCTTTGCCTTCTTCCTCCCGCTCGACTGTGAGCACTATACTAACAACCTGTCTAGTGGCTGCAATATACAACAACAGAGGCTCTTTGCTGACTGGAGAAGCAAGCACCGGCTGGGTGGAAAGCAAGGCTTTGAGCTCTACATATGTTGTTCAGCTTCAGGAGTCCACTCGAATGTATCAGACTTTTTCATTGGTCAGTAAAGAGGCAATGCCTTTTCACCGAGGCAAGAAATGAACCGACTGAGAGTAGACAAACAACCCATAAGCTTCTGAACATCATGCACACGCATAGGGCGTTTCATTCGGATGATTGCTCCAATCTTTTCTAGATTCGCGTTGATTCCTCGTTTGGAAACAAGAAAACGGAGCAACTTCCCACCTGGAACTCTGAATGTGCACTTGGATGGATTCAACTTGATGTCATATCTTCTCAGGTTGCCAAAGGTTACAGCAAGGTCAGTCTGCAGGTCGGAACTCCTGCCTGACTTGACCATGATATCATCCATGTATGCTTCCATGTTCCGACTGATTTGAGTAAGCAGGCACTTCTGTATCATGCGCATGGACGTGGGTCCAGCATTCTTCAAACCAAAAGGCATGGCAACATAGCAAAAACACCCGAATGGGGTGATGAAGGCTGTTTTTATTTTGTCAGGCCCATATAGACGGATCTGATTGTACCCGCAATACACATTCAAAATGGATAAACACTCACACCCTGTTGTCGAGTCAACTATCTGATCGATGTGTGGGAGAGGAAAATGATCTTTCGTGGAGGCCCGATTGATATGTTTGAAGTCAGTACACATACAAAGTGAATCATCTTTCTTAGGGACCATGACGATGTTGGTGAGCCACTCGGAGTGGTAAATCTCACGGATGAACTCAACGGCCAAGAGCCGAGCCACCTCCTCGCCAATCGCCTTTCTCTTCTCAAAGGTGGACCGTCGAAGATGCTCTTTGACTGGTTTTGCTTTTGGGTTGACATGCAAACGGTGCTCAGCCAGCCACCTGGGTACACCTGGCATGTCAGAAGGTTTCCATGCGAAGATGTCACAGTTCTCACGAAGGAACTGGATGAGCATGGCTTCCTATTTACTGTCGAGTGTCATTGATATGTGAGTCGGAGCTGCATTAGGGTCTTTCGAGTGGATATGAACATGTTTGGTCTCTCCTACCGACTGAAATACAGATTATGAAGCCGGCTTCTTGGACCGCATCAAATAACTTGGATCTACAGTTTTCTAATACTCCTGCATCTCTACAACTGCCATATGTTCATCTGCTATCTTGCAACCCTTCTGATTGCACTATTCTGCTCTCTGTCTATTTCCTGTGACCGCAGTCACACCTCTGGGACCGGGCATATTCAACTTGAGATATACGCAACACGGTCAAGCCATGAAACAAGCATACGCAGGCCTGCCCAGAATGGCATGATAAGCACTGTGGAAATCCACCACCTCAAATGTCAATATTTCTTTGAGGTAATTCTTGGAATCACCGAAAACCACATCAAGAGTAATCTGCCCGAGTGACTTTTCCTTTTTCCCAGGAATGATGCCGTCGAACTGCATGTTGCTCTCACTGAGTTTGGACATCGGAATGCCCATCCCTTCTAGAGTCTCAGCGTATAGAATGTTCAACCCACTTCCACCATCCATAAGGACCTTGGTCAGTCGGGTTCCCCCACGACTGGGCCGACCACCAGCGCTTGCTGCCCAGGGGTAGCAACGCGCGCCGGGTGATCTGACTGGTTGAATGTACTGGGAGTCTTTGACCATTTCAAATATGTCGGAGTTGCCGGAGCAACCATGTCCACTTCTCTGTTAATGACTTTTAGTCAACTTTTGCTTTCCACGTCAGCAAAAATCATCAAGGTAGCATTGACCTGAGGGTAAACTTCCTCTTCGTCTTGGGTTTGAGCTTCCTTAGCACTGGGCTTCAACATCTTCTGCAGCTTCAGGCACTGGGGCCTTGTTCTTCTCTAAGGCAGGTATGTTCCTGGTGCTTCTCTTTGGAGCTTGTGCTGGTGCTTTGGGGGCTGTCTTGGGCTTAGATGGAGCCGCCCCAGACTTGATGGCATCCCCCATCAGCTTCTGTGACTTAGCAGGAGGTGCTTGAGCAGCAACCTCTTCTTCCTCTTCCTCCATCATAGATGGATGTCCAATTACCCTTGCAACTGTTTTCTTCACTCTCTCTTTCCTCGTCTTGCCTTCTTCAGCAGCTTCACTTGGCTTAACAGGTATTTGTGTTGAAGCTCTGGCTTTTAGCATTGGAGTTCTCTTGGCAGGGACCTTTACATTCTTTCCTGGCTTTGTGGAAGCAGCGGTTCCATATTCTTTCTTCAACACTTTCTTCTTGGAGCTGACTTCCTCAAGCTCAAAATGTTCATCTTCAGAGTCTGAAGTTTTCTTCTTTCTCTGCCTGGTCTGAGCCTTTGGCAGATTGCTTGGCATGCTCCTGCTTCCTTCATCAAAGCTGCTAGAGGGACTAGTGCCCTCACTCATGTTCACTTGCTCTTCTGATCTATTCTGGCTATCACTCTGGTTAGACATACTGGCAAAGCAAACTGACAGGAGACCCTGTGAATAGATATAGATGAGGTAGAGTAGATGAGCATCACAAAGTGCAGAGTTTTTGCAAAAAGAATGAGTCAAAAACTTAGTTTTAGTTTTCTACAGGAAGCATTTTGGAGCTATCAATTTGAAAAACTCGGTGACACCAAAGTAACTTTGGAGTCTAATCATGTGGATTCGGTCAGACCGAGACACAGTTTGGTGACTCTGAGTTTGCTAGGGTTTCATAAAGTCCTGGTATCGGTCATACCGATTTGCAACTTTCGGTCAGACCGAAAATCACTTGTGCATTGGCCTAAGACAAATCGGTGGAACCTATTCCTACAATTCGGTCGGTCCGAGATGAGTCCGGCAGAAACCTAAGCCTAAATTTTCAATTCAAATCTAGTCTAAAGAAGATTCTCTATGGATGGATTGATCTCATATGTGGTAAAGAACATGGCATTGACCTTGCGCTCTGAATCGGAGGTAAAAAGAATACACAAGGGGTCGAACTCATACCCTAGTTCGGCAGTCAGTTTGCTACGGCAGCAACGGCGGTGTTGAAATCCGTTGATAGCGGCGGAGACCAGCGGCGGGAGGTCGCTGGTGATGAGGTGACAATCTGGATACCAGATAGGCAGAGCAGGATACGCGTGGACGAAGAGGTTTTGAAGTGATTTACAAAATCTGGCCCATCAGTATATATATCCTAACCCTGTCGGTGTGACCGACTTGAACAACTCGGTGCCACCGAGATGCAAAACTACAAGTAGTTACTGCAACTCGGTGAGACCGAAAAGTTCATATCGGTTGCACCGATATTGAAAACCTAGATCAACTCTGTGAACTCGGTTTGACCGAAATGGATGAATCAGTCAGACCGAAGTGCATAGAGAGGTTTTGGAAGTTTAAGTCTATGACAAAACCGAACTCCGAGTGCTCCTCACATAGAGGGTTTGAATTTGATGGATCAAACTTTGTGATGTAGCATGAATAGAGTTTGAGAAGAGAAATGCATGGATAGCTAAAGGAAGTTCTTAGGCATTCTTGTCCATCCATTTGACAAAAGAAAAGCCAAACAAACATAACAACATATGAATGTCCTCGAATGAATAAAATTATGCAATCAGCATGCTCACACAATAAAATGTCAAATGAAATATGTGGAAAGCATGCACAATCACTCTAGCATCTATCAAGCAATTGGCGATGACTAGGACATCTATATATGAGTATATTGACTTATGAGTCAAATGAGAACATTTGATCATAGCTCATACTCATTGTTTAAGCACAAGTGGGGTTACCACTTTTACAATAAGCATTATTGTGTTCACACCATTAGAGTTGCTTTAGCTCAATTCTTTAGAGTAAAGCTCCCCCTAGATGTGATACCCCCTAAGAGGGATGAACTAACCTTGGGTTTTGTCGATGATGAATTCATGTAGGTGTTGAAGATGTGGATGCTCATTGTTGATGTAGATCATTTGAAGCAATCCATTGGAGTGAGTTGCACTTTCAATGCCTACACGGGTTAGTCCCACAAGGAACAAACAAGGATATCCATAGACATAGAGTGAAGCACACACATGATGATGGCCATGATATAATTAGGTTACCTTGTCCCTTGTCTTACCAACAAGAGGGTTTGTGACTCCTTGAACTAGTGCAAGATGTGGAAGTTGTTTGCACTAGCCCTTGCCAAAATAAATATGAGTGAAGTATGTTGGCGGAGTCACCCTCAAGAACTATCTAGTTCTTCTTCTTTCGGACCCACATCATCTTGATGGGAATCCTTTGGGTTGTAGATGTACTTGATGAAGTAGAACTTGATGTATTCTTGGGAACCCACTTGACCATGGCCTTCTGAGCATCTTCAAATGCATCAATCTCCTCTTGAAGCTTGTCCTTGCCTTTTAGCTTGTGGTCTTGTGGTGGAAGATCATCTTGAGCTTGTGTCCCCTTGAAAGAAGTAGGGTCATACTTCTCTTGTTGAGGCACAAACTTTGTCTTGGGGTATTGATCTTCTTCCCACTAAACTCCATTTGCATTGAACTTTCGTTCAAAACCAACACCTTGATTCTTCCGGTGCCTTCCTTGCTTGCGTATAATTTCCTCAAATTGCTTACTTCCGACAAGGCTCTTGTAAACACCTTTCTCTATAATTCCCTTCAATAAGCTATTTTCTTTCCCAAGTGTAACTTCGCTAAGAGATCATTAGTGGAATCAAGAGAACTACTAGAAACAACAATATTAGATTTAGCATGATTATTGTTACTACTAGAAGAAGAATCTTTCTTGTTCTTGTCGCTAGATTTAACTTGTGGCATGTAAGTAGATAAGAGTAAACGCTTGGCAATGTAAGAAGAACTTTTCTTTCGAAGATCATCATTGATGGCCTTTAAGAACTCATGTTCTTGCTCAAGATTGAGCTTCTCGAAGCGTAGCTTCTCATGAGTTGTTAAAAGTTCTTGATGATCTTCTAAAGTAGTTTCATGAGCTAACTTAAGAGTGTTTAGTTCTTTAGTTAGATGCTCAATCTCCTTCTTATCATTGTCATTTGTTTTATCTTGATTAGTATGATTAATTGATGTACCATCATAGTATTCATCACTAGAGTTGTCAACAAGTAAATCATAATCACCTAGCAAATCAGCTTCATCACTATTGAAATCAACATACTCGGGGTGTGATACCTTGGGGCCTTTAGCCATGAAGCAACATCCAATTCCTTCATTTGGTGAGTTTAATATGTCGTAGGAGTTGGTTGACACAAGTGGTAGACCGGCAACACCTTCATCTTGAGTATATTCAGAGTCGGAGTGATAACTTCTCTCGGAGTGGTGGTCGGAGTCGGAGCCGGATACCCATCCACCAATATTCGAGAGGTTCTTCGTTCACAACGATTTATCTCTACTCCTTCTCTCTCTTGGTGGCGATTCTTCCCTTTTGCTTCTTCTTTTAGGTGAGTCTTCTCTTCTTTTGTAGGGAGCCGTACACTCATTGGAGTAGTGTCTGGGTCTTCCACAATTATAGCAATTTCGCTCATGGCTAGAAGATCTTTTGTCATTGTAGGACCTTGACTTGGAACTTCTTTCCTTGTTTCTACTCTTGTAGAATTTGTTGAAGTTCTTCACCATTAAGCTCAATTCCTCGTTGAAGGTTTGTTTCTCACTTGATGGTGTAGGAGAGTCATAAGAGGCTTTGTAAGCACCACTAGACTTGTTGTGAAGCTCTTCTTTATCCTTGAGTGACATCTCATGAGCAACAATTCTTCCAATGACTTCTGTTGGCTTGAGATCTTTGTAGTTTGGCATCATTTGGATCAATGTGCACACGGTATCATATTTTCCATCCAAGGATCTCAATATCTTCTTGATGATAAATTTGTCAGTCATCTCTTCACTTCCTAAGCCGGCAATCTCATTTGTGATGAGAGCAAGCCTAGAGTACATTTCAGCGGCACCTTCACCATCCTTCATTTTGAACTTATCAAGTTGACTTTGAAGCACATCCAACTTGGATTCCCTGACGGAGTCGGTACCTTCGTGCATATCAATCAAAGTATCCCAAATTTCCTTTGCATTCTCAAGACGGCTAATTTTTTTGAATTCTTCGGGGCACAATCCGTTCAAGAGGATATCGCAAGCTTGAGCATTGTATTGCAACATCTTCAATTCTTCAGCGGTAGCATCATGGTTTGGTTCTCTCCCATCAAAGAATTCACCTTGCAAACCAATACACACAATGGCCCAAACGGCAGGTTATGTCCAAGAATATGCAATTTCATCTTATGCTTCCAACTAGCAAAATTAGTACCATCAAAGTAAGGACCTCTACGGTGGTAATTTCCCTCGCTAGACGCCATACTCTCCTAGGTTGTGAAACCAAGGCTATGATCACCAAAGCTATGGAAATCAAAGCAAATGGAGACCAAAGCTCTGATACCACTTGTAGGATCGAAAGTATGTCTAGAGGGGGGTGATTAGACTACTTGACCAAATAAAAGCTTAACCTTTTCCCAATTTTAGTTCTTGGCAGATTTTAGCAACTTTAGCACTAGGCAAGCAATCAACCTAACATATGCAATTCAAAGAGTATAGCAGCGGAATTTAAATCATTGCATATGAAGGTAAAGGGAGGAGTTTGGAGGGAGCAAACACAATTGTAGACATGGAGATTTTTGTCGTGGTTCTAATAGGTGGTGCTATTGTACATCCATGTTGATGGAGACTTCAACCCACGGAGGGTAACGGCTGCGTGAGTCCATGGAGGGATCCACCCACGAAGGGTCCACAAAGAAGCAACCTTGTCTATTCCATCATGGCCATCACCCACGAAGGACTTGCCTCACTAGGGTAGATCTTCACGACGTAGGCGATCTCCTTGCACGTACAAACTTCTTGGTTCAACTCCACAATCTTGACGGAGGCTCCCAAGCGACACCTAACCAATCTAGGAGACACCACTCTCCAAAAGATAATAGATGGTGTGTTGATGATGAACTCCTTTCTCTTGTGCTTCAAATGATAGTCTCCCCAACACTCAACTCTCTCTCACAGACTTGGCTATGGTGGAAAGATGATTTGAGTGGAAAGCAACTTGGGGAAGGCTAGAGATCAAGATTCATATGGTAGGATTGGAATATCTTGGTCTCAACACATGAGTAGGTGGTTATCTCTCGGAAAATGAGTAGTGGAAGTCTAGGTTTGTTCTGATGGCTCTCTCCACGAATCAAGAGTGGGTGGAGGGGTATATGTAGCCTCCACACAAAATGTAACCGTTACACACAAATTCCCAAACTCGGTGGGACCGAATCAGCAAACTCAATCAAACCGATTTAGTTATAAATGTGAACATTAGGATTTTTGGTGGGACCAAAAATATCAACTCGGTGGGACCGATCGCTAGGGTTAGGGCATAACTTGATCTCAGTGAGACAAACAGGGGTGGGACCGATTCGCTCACTTCGGTGGGACCGAAGTGTTACGAAAAGGAAACATAGAGTTTGCACTACGAACTCGATGGGACCGATCGCTCATTTTGGTGAGACTGAAATGTTACAAAGGGAAACAGAGAGTTTCCAATCCCATCTCGGTGAGACCGATATCCCTATTTGTGAGACCAAAATGATTAGGGTTTGTGGCTATGGCTATATCAAATGAAACTCGATGGCGCCGGATAGATCAAATCGGTAGGGCCGAATTTGACTTTTAGGTTTAGGACATATGTGGATGTGAGAAAGTGGTTGAGGGTTTTGGAGCATATCACTAACGATTTTGAGCAAGTAATCCATTAAACAACACCTCATTCCCTTTTAATAGTATTGGCTTTTCTATAGACTCAATGTGATCTTGGATCACCTAAATAAAAATGTAGAGTCTTGAGCTTGTTGCCAACATGTATCCTTTGCATTTTGAGGGGTCCACATGCTTAGTCCATGCCATGCCAATCATTGAAATTTTTGAAATGATTATCTTGAAAGAGCATTAGTTCAATGAGCTATATGTTGTTAAGAATTACCAAAACCACCCAGGGATTTGTTGCACTTTCAAAACCGCCTGGTGATCTAACACATTTTCCACCGTATGATGAAGGGTGGTCCATCTCTGGATGAAATCTCTCAAAGTCTCATTCGGTTTCTGGACACAATGCTGCAGTTCTGTCAACCTAGCAGGTCGCTTGCAAGTGCATTCGAATGTTTTGATGAACACTCGGGCCAAGTCATCCCAACAGAAAATGCTCCCATGGGCTAAATGAGTCAACCATGCTCTGGCTGAACCCTCAAGCATCAGGGGGAGGTGCTTCATTGCTACATCATCAATGCCACCAGCGATTTGTACAACCACTCGGTAGTCTTCCAGCCAGGTATCTGGTTTTGATTCTCAAGTGAACTTACTTACGCCTGCTGCCAACCTGTAGTTGGGAGGAATCTCAGCTGATCGGATGTACAAACTGAAACATTTGGGCCCAGAAATAAAATCTTTGTTTCCAGTTAGACGATCTCTTCCTTGCCCTTCTCTGTTTGCTTGGCCTCTGTCGACCAAACCTTGCACAAGGAGTGATCTTGCATCGAATACCGTCTCTCTTGGGTCGACTGGGGCTCTCCGCTTGTCACCATACGGGTGTCTATCATCATAACGCCAGGGCGCGTATGATTCGCCCCTCAGAGGGGGCGTAAACACTCGATGGTGGTCATCCCGGGAACCCTGATGATCAAACTGTCTATGGCCCCGCTCCAGGTACTGGTCCTTGCAAGGACCATGATTTTGCTGAGGCCTGGGAGACCTTGGACTATGTGCCGATTGAACTATGTCTGCAACCATTTGTCCGCTATGAATTCTGTTGCGCGACTGGGAAACGGCGGAATTTTGTTCCCCAGTGGCTTTAAGCAATGCACGGATCTGCTCTAAACCTCTACCAGCTTCTGAAGTGACGGCCGAATTAACTTTGCTATGTGTGCTACTGCTGCAACATTTTGAATCAGAGTTCGGTATACCTGAGTTTCAGTCGGAAACAACCGTCTAGCCCGTCGACTAGATTCGGGAACCCGTGACGAGCACGCTTGTCGAGTTCCTTCTACAGATTGTCTAGGCGCGTATGCTCAGCCAAGGTGGCCAAGTGTGCAACCTCTAAGGCCCGAGCCTCGGGGGTATCCTCAACAATGGGGGTTTGGAGCGCCTAAACGTTGCATTGATGCAACTCTTCCCTCTGCTCCGTGGTGAGGGCCTCAGGGACGTACTCCTCATGCCCTTGTGATGGGCCAGCACCGCCACCGTTGCGGCGAAATCCAGGCAGGCTGCGCTAGGAAGTGACCACAAGAACTTTTGCTGCTGGGTCATTACTCTCGCACTCGGAGAGGGAATCTGAGTGACCAGTCAGCGGATTGAACAGACCATAAAGAGATTCATAGGGCTTGATCGCCGTGACTTGGAGGTTGGTCGACTGGCAAGCCACCGCATGCTTCACCCACCGCTGGAGCCGCGAACGGCCGGACCGCTTGCGACAGCGAACAGTGGGGAGCGATGATGTCACCAGGGCCAACCAATATTGGGTCGGCGGCTACCGAAGAAGAACACCGCAAGCACTCGCATGGAAGTGCATCGCCCCATGGACGGGAAGGGCCTCAACGTCAAGGGGAGCTTCTTGAAGCCAGGCGGAGTCATTGGCGATGAAAACAAGCGCACCGAGACGGATCTCGTGGCCCAACGCCAAACCACCGCCGAAAACCATGTTGTCGGAGAACGAAATCTACAACCTCACCGGAAGTCACTTAGACGCCTGCCCCAAGGTGGGCACCAACTGTCGTGGGAGTAAGTCTGATAGTTAGAATAGGAGGTACGTATGAGGAGGCAAGGTCCTAGCTGCGATGAGGTTGTACACACAAGTTTACAAGTTTAGGCCCCTCGCGGAGGAGGTAAAAGCCCTACGTCTCGGTGCCCTGAGGCTGTGTGCGTGAATGTTACAAGGGATGCAAACCCATGTGCTAGAGGAGGGGGTGGCTTATATAGAGTGCACCAGGACCCTCTCCGACCTCCGTTACACAGGGTTCAATGTGAGTTAAGATGGGGCATTATTGGTAACGTCAGCCATAAATGATCATTAAGACTACAGGGTGAACGCCTGGCCGTTGCCATCCTGGGATAACTTTAGGTCTTCCATACACCGAGTGGTTCTTCATATGGTCGAGTGGAATTGGGGTATCCGAGTGGGATCTTCTTACGAGTATATTGCACTTCGGGGTGATTCCAGCCGGTATTCTCTGTTGGTCCTTGAATGCCTTTGACTGTAGGCCAGTGTCCTTGGGTGCGGTGTCTAGGTCAGGCCTAAGACCCTACCCTAGGTACATGTCCTCGTCACGTGGCACATGGGATTACCAAATTTAGTTAATTTTCCGTCCTGCATGGCATATGCTGTAAGGAATTATTTTTATAACCTTTTTAAATTAAATAATATTGTGGAAGCTTTTTTCAAGTATGCTACTCCCATATCAATGGATCATTGAAAGTATGTAAGATGATGGCGGAGTCCAATGAAAGGTTAAACTTGGGACTATCATCCCAAAGAAAAACTTCAAACCAACAACTTCGACAAGGACACAACCGACACAAGCCATGATGGCTTATCTATTCATAGATGTGTGTTCATGAGTATTATGTTATTAAATCAGTTATTGTTGTCGGTGTTCTGGGAACGGGGGTACCCAGACTTGCCTGCCTGCGGTCCGCGGCATGGCTCCATCAATGGCCTGGTATGGCCCAGCTTCGACATCGACAACTCAAGACCCTCGCGAGGGGCCAAGCCTCGCGAGGCGGACGACACCAAGACCTCCAAGAGGAGCAGCCTCCTTAGGCTGGCTCCCGAGGAACGGAGATTTTCATGCAAGGCTCACCTCGCGAGGCTCGGGTGATTTGATCCATGACGACCAAGGCCAGGCGAGCGCCAGTAGGTGCAGTGTACCAGCTTCCTCTTTGGTTCTAAGGAGGCAAGCGCAGACGTGGAGTCCCAAGGAATCAGCCAAAGGTCTCCATTCCCGTGCAACAAGACCAAGACCGCCAGGACGGCAGGATGGAGGTCATCACCGAGCACACCATAGCGTCACGACCAGAAGCTTTTGCACGCGAAGACTAGTTTCGTCAGGATAAGATGTACTAGTTGTCTCCCTTCAAATCTTTCCGTTGTGGGATCCCTTCCCGCCTTCATTTGGGAAGAGGACCAAGGCCACTATTAATAGGGCCTAGCCACAACCATAGGAGGGGATCGAGTCAATCGGATCCATTCCACCCTCACCAGCTCACTTGAGATCAAGAACACACCTCCTGAGGTAGTTCGCCACTGTACTAGTTCATCCCCAGCCCCTCGAGGCCAATCCACCACAAAGCAGGAGTAGGGTTTTACACCGCAAGGTGGCCCGAACCTGGGTAAACTGTCGTGTCCCCTTTCCTTTGAGTTCGACGAGCTAGGCTGTGAGATTTGCGAGTAGGCAGACTGGGGAGATTGAGATCTCCGCACTTGCCCTTTGCTTCACCTCGAAGCCAAGTCCGGGCGCGCCTTGGGCCCGGGGGCTACTATCGGCGTTCTGCAAACGGGGATACCCAGACTTTCCTACCTGCGGCCCGCGGCGTGGCTCCATCAACGGCCTGGTATGGCCTAGCTTCGGCATCGACAACTCAAGTCCCTCGTGAGGGGCATAGCCTCGCGAGGCGGATGACACCAAGACCTCCAAGAGGAGCAGCCTCCTCAGGCTGGCTCCCAAGGAGCAGAGATTTCCATGCAAGCCTCACCTCGAGAGGCTCGAGTGACGTGAGCCATGACGACCAAGGCTAGGCGGGCGCCAGCGGACGCAGTGTACCAGTTTACTCTTTGGTGCTAAGGAGGCAAGCGCAGGTGTGGAGCCCGAGGAATCAGCCAAAGGTTTCCATTCCCGTGCGACAAGACCAAGACCGCTAGGATTGGAGGACGGAGGTCATCACTGAGCCTACCACAGCGTCACGACTAGAAACTTTTGCAGGCGAAGACTACTTTTGTCAGGATAAGATGTACTAGTTGTCTCCCTTCAAAATTGGTTGTTGTGGGATCCCTTCCCGCCTTCATTTGGGAAGAGGACCAAGGACACTATAAATAAAGCCTAGCCACCACCATAGGAGGGGATCTGAGTAATTTGGATCCATTCCACCCTCACGAGCTCACTTGACCTCAAGAACACACCTCTTGAGGTAGTTTGCCACTGTACTAGTTCATTCCCAGCCCCTCGAGGCCAATCCACCAGAAAGCAGGAGTAGGGTTTTACATCGCAAGGTGGCCCGAATCTGGGTAAACAGTTGTGTCCCCATTCCTTTGAGTTCGACGAGCTAGGCTGTGAGATTTGCGAGTAGGCAGACTGGGGAGGTTGAGATCTCCTCGTGGACCCCAGAGTTCGAACCTCTCAAGGGTTTGCGGAACCTGAAATCCGACATTTGGCGCACCGGGTGGGGGTGTATCGGAGCCTCTCTTCCGTCGGTCGATCCGCCAATGCCCCGCAGTCCCATGACCGACGCTCCGAGGTCTCACGTTGAGCACTGGGCTGTTCAGCCCGCCCAAGCAGCATCGACCGACCAGGAGGATCTCCACTCCACGCTACTCGCGACTCGTGTGCCGCCCGGTATCGTTGGTCACGGGCGGCGCGGGCCGCCGCCACCCTCCACGTGACACGCCACAACCGCGCTGCCGCGCAATCTTTGAGCCATGTCGCGGCAACGGCACCACATACTCGCCGGGAGTAAGTGAAGATGCGACGCACTCATTGTGGTATAGGAGTTGTTGCGGTGCAGGTTGGCCAAAGGCGGTCGTGACGCCCTGCTGGAACGGGTCGTCGAGCTGCTAGATGCCGCATGCAGGGGCATGACACCCATCTGCGCCCTGCATACGTCACAAGTTGTGGTGGGGGCGCATGCCCGCCCCCGCTACGCCCGCGTGCCCCCCTGGGGCACCTGGTGGACCCCTCAGCGCCAACTCGGCTCGTAACACCGCCCGTCCTACCCCGACTGTGCCGCCTCAGGGCGGGACAGACCTGGTTGGTCTCTCCTGGGGCCGTGCTGCGGCGCCAACCCATGGCCATCAGGACTTGGCGCCAAGCCTAGAGGCCAGCAACGTGGGAAACCAAGGAGACGACTCTAGCACGGCGAGTCTAGAGGCCTACGTACCGCCCACGATGGACCTGCAGTAGGAGTCAAGAGAAGGCCCCAGTTGGTTCCCTTTACCAAGCTGGGTATTGGGGGCACACAAAGCCAAGGCTCTCCGCGAGCCGCCTAGAGCTTCACCGACATCTTCAACGACAACAGTCACTGGGTACAGCCGAAGTCTCAGGAGCACGATTACGCTAACCATGGACCGCCGGTGAACCAAGACACAGTGGCCGCCTGGGACCCTAGGGCGATGCCCCCGCTGCAGGCGGGCGGAGAGTACTGGGGACTGCACGGGGGGAGCCCGGAGCCACGGCCTCCCCCGCGCCGCGTGGAGCAAGGTGTAGCACGGAGGTAGGTCCTCCGTCGGGGAAGGCACTGGCGAGCCCTTCCCCCCGGCGGAGGGCCTGCAGTCACCGAGGGCACCACTAGCTTCCCCCTTGCCCCTTGGTCTCGTCCTGGTTTCCGGATGCCCCAACGGTGGTCGGGGGAGCCGCAGGGCGGGGTCCTCATCAGGTGACATGAAGCAAGGCCCCGTGCCTATGAAGGTCACCACTCGTGACACTCTCACGTAATAATGAGTGGGGCTGTACACGCCCCGGAGTCTCCTGAGTGCCGCCCTTGGGCCGCACGGGGGCTCCCACCCACGTCCAAGTGGAGGCACCATGCTCTGCACTGGCCGTTGACACTGTCCCCCAATGACTATGCCTATGCCCAGTGGAAGCACTTAGCTCCGCGCTGGTGAGAAGACTAGAAGACTAGCTAGGTGCCGGACGCAGCTGTTTGATTTTGCCTCTTTCTATAACCCAGTTTGCCATTTTCTTGGAATGAATTTGGAGTTTCGTGCACTTATCAAAAGAAAAATGGGGGAATTTTTTCTTGACTCGTCGCGGATTCTTGCTTTCTGGCTTCGTGTTTAAGAGTGAAGCTCGCGCCTGCTGCCCCCTGCGAGCGCCCCGCGAGCGGGGGCTGGGTGTGGTACGCGCGCGTCAAGCACGTTTTGGGCCATCCCCGAAAACATCAAGGCCCCTCCCGGGGGGTCAGAAACACAACCACCAACGCATACCTTGCCGTAGTCCGGCAATCGGTTCCTCGCTAGGCTCTCTGGTGCAGGTCAGTAGGCTCCTTGGGAAGTTTGGAACCTCGCGAGCCCCAGGAGGGCTCATCTCAGGAGAAGAGTGCTACTGCGATGTTAGGACCCGCTCAAGACCTACAGAACCAAAGATAAGTCGCAACAACTACCCCGCTCGGTAGCCCGCAAGCCCGCTGCGGCACGCTAAAAATCCTACTTTGGAGGAATATCATCATTTCATACATTATAAGCCCCCCCTCAAAAAATGCTTTCACGCCCCACAAGGCCATGTCTGGAGGTTTTTTGCATACAGGTCAAGGCAAAGAGAAATGCAGGCCTAACTGGATGTGCCGCCGTAGGTGCAGTCTTTGTCGTCTCCATCCGCACCGCCCGCATTGTCATGTCTACCCTCCTCGTCATCGCCATCCGCACCGTCCTCTTCAGCCGCGATCACGAGCGCGTCATCCTCGGGAGCGAACTCTGCGACCAGGGCATCCATGTGGTCGTCCACCCAGCCCGCCAGGTTGTCCTGGATAACCTCAGGCATTGGGGCTATTGCAGCGTCAAAGTCAAAGTGAGGATCAAGGTTGAGGTGGTAGCTGAAGAAGCGTGAGAACGCGCGCCCAAGAAGACCTCGGCTTCTTTCTTCAACAAGGTCGCAAGCTCTCGCGGCCCGCTCTCCAGGCGAGTTATGACTTCGGTGAAGAAGCAAAGGTGGATGGCGTAGTCATCCTCATGTGGGCGAGGGGTGCTCTCCTCGCAAATGGCGCCCAAGGCTCGGTTGGCCCTGATCCTCAGGGCTTGGAGCATCAAGGCATGCTCGCGCTGCATCATCCGGCGGCAGTTCGCGTCACCCGCGGTCCTCTCTGTGAGGGACATGACGTCCTCGATTTGCTGCTGAAGAGAAGACAGGTCAGCGTGAGCAGAGGCCAAGGCAACCTCGGAGGAGACCTGAGCTTCCTTGGACGCCCTCTCGTGCTACTCCGCAGCATCCAGCTTCATCCTAAGGGCGGTGGTCCTGCCCTTAAGCTCGGCCTCCAGGAGCTCCGAATTCAGGCGGTACTCGTCGACAAGAGCCCCATGAACCTTTGCCACCTTCTGATCAACCTCCTACTGGACCCGGGCCTCCCCGGCGGCAATGGCGTCCTCAGCGGTGGCTGCCTGGCGCTCCCTAACTTCTAGCCGTTCAAGCTCCACGCTGCGCTCCAGGGCCTCCAGCGCCAGTCCCTCCTCATGTTTCTAGGTCTCTGCCTCATCGGAAGGTGCTCCACCTAGTAATGCAGCCAAGGCGGCCCGACGCGCTTTGATCTGCTGCTCAAGGGCAGCGTTCGAAGCCTGGAGTTCCCGCTCTCACTCCTCAACCACCTCATGACGGTGGTCGGCGGCCCTGGCCTCCTCCATGGCGCGGGCGCAAGCTGCACGAGAAGCCGTGAGGGATACCATGACACTTGCGTTGGCGCGCTCGCGTTGGAGATGCCTGAGGTTGATGGCGACCTTCACCTAGTGCCACTCGCGCGCCAAGCGGAGATCCTCCGTCTCGAGGCGGGCATCGACATCAGCAAGCTCTCCTCCAAGTCGAATCAGCGCGCACATCATCTCATCGAAGAGCTCATGGCGGACGGCGCTGCGCCCGCACGCGAACTCCAGCTCACGGCCAAGCCCACCCTTCGCGCCGGGGCCTGTCGGAGGGACGCGAGGCGGCTCGCCTGCCTCCGACGGGGGGCTGGGCGACGCGGTCTTGCTACTTGAAGATGAAGCCGACGCAAGGGACGCCGAACCGTCAGTGATGACCAATGGAGGAGCCCTCGGCACGCCTCCTGCGCCCAGGCCAGGCCATGAAGGAAGGATGCCAGAAGCTCAAGGTCGCGGCCCCCTAGCAGCGCATTAGCCGCTCAGATGGTCCCCGTGCCTCGCGCGGGAGTCAGGTGCAGGGGGCTCGGAATAAGGTGCGGGTCAAGGATTTCCGAAGGACGCATCTCCTGAGGTTTCACCGCAGCGGCCGAAGGGATCCTGAGGAGCCTTGGTCAGGAAAAGACGCAACACGCGGGAAGTCACTAAGATAAGATACTTACTCGTCTGCGACTATGTACTTCCTCTGCTTCAGCGGCCGGTAGGCATCACCATTGCAGCTCGGAGGCCCTTTTCTCTTGCAGAGTGCTTCAAGATTTAGGCGAAGTTGGTCGGACTTCGAGGAATGATCCTCGGTAGCTCGACCACACGCCGCGATTTCTGGGGCAACAGCCTCGGGAGCGCCAGGCGGCACCTACCCACCAGCCACCGCCTCAAGACCGCTCGCCCGGGCTTCGGTGGCGGCCACCTCAGGGCCATCGGGCCGCGCTAGCCCCCCAGCAGCCCCTTCACGAGCCCAAGCCAAGACCTCAGGAGCGTCTGCCTTGGGAGCACCCGGCGACGCCCGCTCCCCAGCAGCTGTCCCGGTGGTGCCCAATGGTGCTCGCCCCCCAGCACCCACATTCGGGGCGCACGCCACGGGGACAACGAGCAAGGGAGCCACGAGGACGGGATTCTTGCGAGGCCCTTCAAGGCCTACCAGGCGTAGCCCCCACTCATCAAAGAGGGGCATCTGCCTCATGAAGTCCTTCTTGTTCAAGCACAGATATAGGAGGCAGCCCTCCTCTGGAAGTGCGGCTGGCGCTGGGTCGCCCGTCAAAAGCTCGAGCACCGTGCACAGTGTCTTGGAAGGAAGCGGAGGCATTTGGATCCTCATGGGATCCCTGCTGCCGGTGAAGGCCCACATTGGGCGAGGATGGTGCTGGAGCAGAGCAATGCGCCATCGGATGAATTCCTTCACCACCATCGGTGTCGTCACTCCGAGCTTCTTCAACCTAGTCAGCCGAGATTAGACATGGGCAAGCCGATGGTCGACAAGCTTCACGTGCCCCCAACCGGAGCTAGGCACCGCTGGTACCCATGGGAGTGGGAGCAAGGGGCTGAGCGCGCCAGCGTCCATGTACACCCACTGTTTTCAGAACCCCCTTACATCTGACGAGAGCTCGAAGTCGATCCCCGAGCCAGCGTCGCCGCTACGGCCTGGAAGTTTGCGCACCATGAGCGCTGGTAGGCATCGACTAGATGAAGAGAGAAGAAATGGCGAAACATGGCTACGGAAGGAGTGATGCCCACCATAGCTTCACAAAGGAAGGCGAAGACGGCGAGGAGGATGATGGATTGAGGGTCCAGATGCAGCGCATGGATTTGGTAATGCGAGAGTATAGCATTGAAGAAATCAGAGAAAGGGGGAATCAGGCCCGCGAAGAGGGCGCGAAGATGGATAGGGATCTCGGTGGCTGCCATGTCAATCGTGGCCCGGGAAGCAGGCCAAGCCGTTGTCGCCTTCCACTCATTGGAATCGGCGGCAAGGGCTGGACGGACCTTGGCCAATCCCTCTCAATTGATCACCATCGACCGCTCAAGAGCAGGTTCGAAGACCGACGGGGACTTGGCCGGAGCGCAGGTCTTCCCCTTCTTCTTCGATCGTGGTGCCATGGCAAATGGAAAGGGGGGAACTGGCGCCGAATCTAGAAGAGGAACTGCAAGCTCGAGGGAAAAGAAGGAGCCAAGGCCGAGCACGACAAGCGATGGAGGTAGGAATGCGCTGGCAATGAGCAACTGCCAAGCCTGGCAGACATCAAGGCAGCGTGGGGAATCGGAGACGCCCATGTCCCATCAATCGCCACACATCGACCAAGGCCGCGGGCGATTGGGGCCCGCGGCGCTCCGCACTTGCCCTTTGCTTTGCCTCAAAGCCAAGTCCGAGCGCGCCTTGGGCCCGGGGGCTACTGTCGGCGTTCTGCGATCGGGGTACCCAGACTTGCCTACCTGCGGCCCACGGTGTGGCTCCATCAACGGTCTGGTACGGCCCAGCTTCGACATCGACAACTCAAGACCCTCGCGAGGGGCCAAGCCTCGCGAGGCGGATGACACCAAGACCTCCAAGAGGAGCAGCCTCCTCAGGCTGGCTCCCGAGGAGCAGAGATTTTCATGCAAGCCTCACCTCGCGAGGCTCGGGTGACGTGAGCCATGATGACCAAGGCCAGGCGGGTGCCAACAGGCGCAGTGTACCAGTTTCCTCTTTGGTGTTAAGGAGGCAAGCGCAGGCGCGGAGTCCCGAGGAATCAGCCAAAGGTTTCCATTCCCGTGCAACAAGACCAAGACCACCAGGACGGCAGGACGGAGGTCATCACCGAGCCCACCACAGTGTCACAACCAGAAGCTTTTGCAGGCGAAGACTACTTTCATCAGGATAAGATGTACTAGTTGTCTCCCTTCAAATTTTTCGTTGTGGGATCCCTTCCCGTCTTCATTTGGGAAGAGGATCAATGCCACTATAAATAGGGTCTAGCCACCACCATAGGAGGGGATCGAGTCAATCGGATCCATTCCACCCTTACCAGCTCACTTGAGCTCAAGAACACACCTTCTGAGGTAGTTCGCCACTGTACTAGTTCATCCCCAGCCCCTCGAGGCCAATCCGCCACAAAGCAAGAGTAGGGTTTTACACCGCAAGGTGGCCCGAACCTGGGTAAACTGTTGTGTCCCCTTTCCTTTGAGTTCTACGAGTTAGGCTGTGAGATTTGCGAGTAGGCAGACTGGGGAGGTTGAGATCTCCGCACGCACCCCAGAGTTTGAACCTCTCAAGGGTTTGCGGAACCCGAAATCCGACAATTGCCAACAACCTCTATACTTGTTGATCCCTTCACACCAGTCAGATCCCGACCCAAGGCCAACTTGGGCGACCAACGAGACAAGTTCAAACACTTAGGTCATAAGACGCAGATGGCATCTCTTGTATCATAGAAGATCTCTCCTAATATTCTTTATCTAATTTTTACCATTTTTTAAATATTGTTTGTGGGGTAAATAATAAAAGGCATATCATTCTAAATATCAACAAAAAAAACTAAATCCAGCTAGTATTTATCGGGTCCTACCATATTTTACATCATGTTTTCTATGAGAAAATTAAGCCACTTTATTATTCAGTAACAGATGATCATTATAAAGCAATTGAAAATGTTACACTATTTGAGAAGCCTTGGACTTAGGTTGACTATATTATATAAAATTATATGTTGGAAGTTCATAATGCTTCCATACTGAAACACATTTACATTCACCAAAGTAAAAAACATGTGTCTTCAACAAATAGGGCCATGAGTAAACCTAGGGCACACATTCTCTTATATGATGTGTTGAATCCATTGCAAAGAAAAGAAGTCTACTTGGAAGTGACGAACAAGGATTAGACTAGGCGATAAGAATGTGCGGCTTTATAATTTTAATGGATGTTTTAATATTTTGACCTAAGAAATTAATTTGTGGCATACAAAGAATAAAAATGTGTGTGCATGTTTTCCAGTCTTTTAATACCATGAAATATTTAACATTGAGCATTGAGCCATCTCATGAAATATATATCTTGATAGAGGGTTGTAGAGAATAATAAATATATGAGTTATAGGTATATAGGAAATCCTGGAGTATATCATTGTCTATATTTGGTGTGAGTACATAGAAAGCTCTGGAGTGTATGATGATCAAATATCTCTTCTATATTCATGTTGATTTGACAATCAAATAAAAATGTTGAAATAAATTCACTCGTTCCAGACACAAATGAAAACCTCTGTAGTATTGTGCATCTGGTTTTTTTAAACTTGGTTTGATACGTACGTTGCATAAAACTGTGGCACTCAAGGTAGAGAATAACAAGGATTTGTGTACTAAATGACTCAAAACTGATACACATATCAAGATTTGTTTATTAACGTGTTGTTTTCGTAATTCATCTACCAAACACAATTCATGGATGTGAATTCTATTATATCGCTTTGGTCATTCAAATTGTCTTTCCTATGTATATAGATGGTTGCTTTTGTACCACTCTTAGAGGAAAGTTTACAACGTTCATTGCAAAAAAAGATAGAGATTGATTTTTTCAAAACGGAGGCAAAAGATTTGCCTCATTCGTTAATTAAGAAGAAGGTTAGAGTTGCTTTTACATCAGAAAAGCTAAGATAAGATACATAGATTCTACTCTCGCAGCATGATGTTTCTCAAGTGCCGGCCGCGTTTCAAAGCCTAGCCTCATTCTTAATGTTACCAAAGATGGATGGAGGGTAGAGATTATAATGTACACTTTCATTAAAAACGGCAGCTTTGTCTCTTTTACAAGGTGGAAGCCCTGGAAATCAGCCTTGTGATGATCACAGGGCCACGTAAAGCTTAATAGGGGCAGCAGCTCTACTACTCAAGGAGGGATGCAACGACATGGTCACATGGAGATTCTGATTGAACGGTGAAACGACGTGCCATGGAGCGAGCGCCAACCACGACGGTTCCCTTGAGCGCGCGGCACTCCTCCGTGCGGCGTGTTAACTCCGGCCGGTAGAGGGCTGGCTCTCCGTCCCTTTGCCTCTACGTCTCATCATTTCGGTGGATATATCTGCTATAGCCCAGGTCAAACGGTACTCTACTCTACACTGTCACTCACGCGCGTCCTCTGATAATCTAGAAGATGGACTTATTACCTGTACGGACACGGTTCGTTTTACTGGCATCAATCAATCATTGGCGTCGCTGGTCAGCTCTCCATGGCTCTAACAGACACCTCATCAAATAAACTAGTGCTAGACCATATCTTCCAAGCCTCTAGTTCTTTCCCGTAGAGTCTGATCGCGGCCAGGCCAGCCGAACTAGCTAGCCTAGCTAGCCATGTGATGGATTGCACCAGTAACCATGCATGTCGCCGAGCAGCGAACGGGGTCTCCAGGTCGTCGCCCGCACACCCACGCGCCGCATATCCTTCTCATCACACCCATGCCATGCACCACGTACGTCCGCAGATCACACTTGAACCGGGAGGGACCATGTGTGATGTGTGGCATGTAGAACCTGCCCTCCCCTTCTTCTGGAGCTGTTCGAACTGACCACCAAGATGTCCGTAGTATACTAGACTTTGCCGTGGCAGCACGATACGGTGGAGTGGACTCTCGAGTAGAAGACGGTGAATGCAAATTGTCCATGCCCAGTGTAGTTTTTCTGTTGTCTTTTCGGCTGTTTTTTGGGACAGATCGAGACGGGGCTAGCTAGCCCTAGCTAGCCTCTCGGAACCCGACCCGAGCAAGCATATGGACATCTGCGTGAGAACTCCAGCTACAAACAAACGAACAATTGCGGCCCGGCCCGGGCAATTATTCATCGTCGTCTCGTCACAGCACCACACGAGATGATATATATGCGGTGCGTACAGTGCTCCGTTGAAAGTTGGTAAAGGCTATAGCATAGCAGATTCACAAAGAGACAAGCAGAAACGAAACCAAATATCTAGCTACAGCCTCTTTCGCCTTTCTCTTGTTGGCCCTGTCCCCTGCGCGTACAATATATGCATTTGCGACCCACGATGAAAGCGAGATATCCCCGGTTGATCGATCGGGCGCGGCAAGTATGAAACCTAAGCTCGACCCGACCTTTGTGCGCATGTGATGTGATGCATCCCGGAAATGAAAGCCGCTGCCGTCCACGTTACCATGGACGTTCGTTTCAAACTTCTTTCGATCTCTTTGCATGCAGCTGGCGAGCGTATGCATGTGCATGTGAAGCCGACGCGTCAGTCCATCGCTGTGCCGCGTGCATCGGGCAGCTTTCGCATAAGCGTTTCACACACAGTCCCTCCCTCCTACATCCAAACGCCACTGCCATCTTGAGAAGCGTACAGCGAGGTGTGAACCAGGAGGAAGGTTTTGTCGACCGGGACGGAAGTCATGCATGGTCGACGACGCATCAGCAAGTTGACTGAGATGTCAATGGCATTGCTGCATCGTTCCTACACGTATGCTCATGACATAGCACAGTTATGGCACTCCAACCCAGGTGGCCGGCCATGTGCTGGGATCGATCGAGCAG
This sequence comes from Triticum dicoccoides, assembly GCF_002162155.2. NCBI lineage: Eukaryota > Viridiplantae > Streptophyta > Magnoliopsida > Poales > Poaceae > Triticum > Triticum dicoccoides. Next base: position 674,454,544 of record NC_041389.1, read on the forward strand.
AGTTGGCTCTCTTTTTCCCATGTCCTTTTTTGTGTGCTGTGTGCATTACCACGGCGTTAGGTGAAGGTCGCGACGTACGGTTGCTACTACTACTGTTGACACCGCCTGGACAGGTTGATACTAATTGAAAGGTTTGACCTCTCGCCACCTGGCTTTTAGTGCGCTTCAATAGTTAGGACTGTGCTTGCTGTTTTGTCCTCTGGCCGATCGTCATCAGCCGCGGAGCACATGGCGTCGGCCTCGGTTAGGGTGAGTACGTCTCAGGCGCGTCTGAAAATTCTTACACGAGTTGACCTGGGGGTAGAATTTTATCTGGGCTCTTGTCCGCGTGGTTGGTCACGTAGTAGTACGATCGACTGAGCACTGAGCACTTACCTAATCCACCTACTCGGCAGCAGAAGGAACAAACACAGCGGCAGATTGAGCGAGCATTTGGCGCCACCTCCTTGTTTGTGCTTGTGCTCGTGTCAGGCTTTCGGCCGCGGACGGGGCCCGGGGAGTAGGAATTGACCGGCGAGAGTGAGCAATCATGTTCATTCGATCGGATCAGATCACGCTCGCCGTGACCTCAACGGGGATACCGCCGCTGATCTGCATTGACCCGGGCGACGATCGAGCAGGCGGTGCAGCCCGCGCCCACCACCGGTGACGACGCGGCGACTACTGCTTGGTTCGCCCCGCAATCGATCGATCGATGCGCAGTCGCAGGCGGATCCAAAAGGAAAGGAAGGCGGCGGGGGCTAGTCGGGTGGAGGCAAGCGCCAAGGTCGTCGTCTCGGGACGTGGGGTGGCAGGCAGGGCAGTGCGGTGGTAGTACGAGGCGATTGCCAGTGCGGCGCGCGTCTGCCTGTGCGGTGCGGTGCGGTGCTAGTACGGCTGGTGACGCCGGTCAGTTGGTGGGGCGCGGGCATGGGCCATGTGTCGTGCCGTTGCGCATGGCTTGCGGCCGGTGGGTTTCGGTTCGTGTGTTCCCGTCCATCTGCGAGGGCCTATGGACAAAGATGACAACAGTTTGCTTGGCATTCGAGGTTCATTTGTTTCAGTGAAAAAACGATAGGCTTCTGAAAAATTTAATTAATTCATCCTTTTACGGTTTCGCCAGGTGAATGTCCGTGCATTGCTACGGAACAACAACAACAATATATAAGACGTAAAATAAGTAAGCTAAAGCAATTTATCAAAAGGGCAAACCTTGCAGCACCATGCAGTAACTTCATACTACAAGACCGCATTGTCTTGCTTTCTCCCTCTCTATCTCACGACGATCACATCTCTCCATTTTTCGTTTATATGTTTCCTTCAGACTCGTCCCCAACCAACCCCGGAAGCAAGTAATACTTCCGTCATCAATCTCTTCTCGTCCATCCGTCTACCTGGCCATCCATCCGGCCGGGCCGGGCTTTGGGCCAGGCCTATCAAAGCCCGACATAGAAAACCTAGGTCCGAGCACGGCCCGGCCGTCAGGTCTAAAAATGAAGCCCAAGTCTGGCCCATCAGTCAAAAAGCTCGTCGGGCCTCGGGTCGGACCTCTTATTTTAACTGTAAATACAATAGGCCCGAGCCTGGCTCGTCCATCGGGATCAAACTCTAGGCCTAGGCCCGGCCCATCAGTCAAAAAGCCCGACGGGCCTCGGGTTGGGCCTCTTACTTAAACTGTAAATACGACAGGCCCGAGCCCGGCCTGGCCATCGGGATCAAAATCTAGGCCTAGGCCCAGCCCGTGGGCAAGGTCGGGTTAGGCCGTGCTGCTCATGTCCAGGTATATCCATCGGCCTTTGCTTTGCACATGGTTTCCCCGCCAGTCAGGCTGGACCGGTTGAGTGACCTTTTGGGCTTGGCATGAGCTCAATTCAGCCCGAGAGGTGAGCAGGCCGTGCTGAGTCTGCCCTTTTCGGCTTCGCATAATGGGCCGAGATTAGGCATGGATGACGGTCGTGTGCGCCGGACCGAAGCGTGTGGTGTGAAGGGGAGATCATATTCATATATGTCCCATTTTGCAGCCCATTTGCGAACGTTGTAGCAAATACTTCCTACGGTGAAAAATCCCCCAAGAAACTAATTGCTCTAGTGAGGGATCGGACACCAGTCCTTCCGCTGGTGTACGAGGGTTGTTAGGCACTTGAACCAATTAGCGTTGTGTCTAAAAGGCATCACAAAAACATTAAGAACTAAACAGCAGTATTTGATCCGAAATTCTACAATTGTGAAAAGGCGAATGGCTTTTTGAGAAGTGTGCATATATTTTAAAACGTGAACATTTCATAAAATTTGTGCGAAATTTAAAAAAATTCACATATTTATTCTATGAACATTTTTTAAATGGGAATATTTTATGAAATTTTTGAATAAAATTTCAAAAAGAGATTATTTCTTGAAAAAATGAACATTGTTTGAAAACAAGATTTTTTTTGAAATGCCAATCAAAATATGAAACCATGGATATATAATGCCTGTTGTGAGAGAGCTCTCAATTTGTGTGTGAAGAGAATACATATATAACGCCTGTTGTTTCCAAATGTTGATGAAATGCATGAGGGCGTGCTACTTCCCCGGGAGTTGTTTGGTTTCCCTAAAGCACAGAAGCATAATATTTCTCTCAGTTAAGAATGAATGTTTAATCGAATCAATAGGAGTCAACAAACTAACAAGATAAGCAACACCTTCACAAAAACAAAATAAATACACGCACCCAACTTGGCAAGGGCATTGTCAAGTCCCTTGTCTTGCTAGTTACAAGGTTAAAGCAAATGGAAGGATAGATAATGGTATTGTGAAATGACAAATGGTAAAAGAAAAGTAAAGAGGTAATTTTGTAGAAGAATGTATTTATGCGGTAATTGCCTTTGGAGAATAACCCTGGGGGGCCATATGTTCACTAGTGATAACTCTCTCTAAATAGGCAAATGACATAGTAACAAATTACAGTTGGGCAATTGACAAGAGAAACAATCTTTATGGCTCATTCATGTCTGAAAGTGCGTTATATCGACTAGAGG